>NC_140167.1:129508208-129530708 GCF_963971535.1 Notolepis coatsorum
AACCACTACTGAGTTATGTACATTACTACTGGCCATACAGTACACATGTATATGATATGAACACCTCCACAATAACACGGCTTCACAACAAATACTTGTTTAGAAGAATATTTATTAGCAGCACGAAGATTATCTTACAGTACTTTACTTATCAAGATTGAGAGTTGCGCTTGTAAGGCGAAGAATGTGCATGAATAGGTCAAGAGCGTAAGTCCATGAGAATATTACGCAGGAGATAATTAATACCACCTGTATCATAAGAATTATATATGGTACACTAGTAGGGCAGCTGGAGATACTAATAGGGGTCCCTCCGGTTGTAGGCCAGCAGGGGAGAGGATTTGTCGGTAACGAAAGTCTGGGTCAACGAGGAATAAGGAGACTCCAGGTACAGGAGACAGTGCAATAATCCCTTGATCCGCAGACGAACAACAGCTATTCTCCGGTATGCAGTGCCGCATGGAGGAAAGCTAGCCAGCCTCAGGGGTCCTAGAGGCGGGTTCGACGTTGCTCCTCACAGGGTAAATCCCACACAGTTGTGGGTGTAGACGATTCTCCGCTCCATCAGCTACAGGACCAAAGCAAATATAATCCAGCCGAAAAGGGCTCTGTAGTCGCCGGTGTAGGTTATCCAGTGTACATATCCACACGGTTCTCGTCTAGGGCTCCTCGGATGATGGCACCAGGTTAGGCCGCCCAGCCTGGATAAGCACACTAGCTCGGTACGAGGAAGCGTTGGTAATGCTGGTCACTGTAGAACGGTAGCCGCACGATACACTATACATAATAGACTATTACTTAATAATAGAATAGGTCGAACTCGACGATACAGCGTTAAACTCTGACAGCTATCAATTCGCACGCGGTCTCAAGGCTCTATTTTGGGGCAAAACGGGCCCACTTCACAGCACGTTGTATCGTGGTGTGAGGCTTCAACTTGTTACTAAGATTACTGCTGTATTCACGTGCGCCGTATTTATACGTTAGGTGAACAATCTAGTACCAGCCTTATTTCTGTCTCGTATTCTTGCGCAGAGCCGGTCATGTCCAGGCATGTCTTGGCGGTGACTTTGAACTAGACCTTTGGGGTATGGCCGTGGCGCCTAGGGGATCGCTGTCCAATAGGAGAACGAAATATTATGGTCTGTACTAGGTAAAGGGATATTCCGTGTATATGTACAAAGAATATACAAGGGATATCAGACGATATACAAATACTATACAATATATCTCAAGTAATAGATATATATATTCGGCTTAATCTGATCCTTTGTAACAGTAATACAATTATTATAATCTTTTTTTATTTTTTTTTTGTATTTTTTTTTTTATAATTTTTTAAACAAACATATAAACAAACATGACAACACACGATAAGATATACAAGCATTAATTGTCAGGGCACATCCAATGAGATCACGTTTTGGTTAGTTGTTTTATATAAGATATACCCATAATACCTGTTATCTAAAAAAAAAAAACCTACACACATATGCTCAGCTCGAACCCCCCCCTCCCGGACCCCACCTTGAGAAGTACCTCCACTATCCCTCGCACCTAACCAGACACTACCATTATAAGCTAGCTTTTATTCTCTCCACCACTTCTAACCACATTGACATTTTGGATTCATTGAGACCCAGAATTCTTGCTGTAGATATTTCATGGTAAATTACATCGAGATATGTAAGAAACCAAACTTTACGGCACATTTTTTCCGGTTGAAACCAGCGTGATGCGATCAGCTTTTTGGCTACTGTGATACCCGATAAAACCAATCTCTTTAGCTGTGGATTCACTGCAAACTCAAAAACATCATTCAACAGCAATACCGAGGGGTGTACAGGTATATTCCAAGATACGAGTTTTAATATTTGTTGGGTCACATCTTTCCAGAATGCCTTAACTGGTGAGCAGTCCCAATACATGTGCATAAATGTCCCTTCGTCCCCATTTGTACATTGGGTGCATTTGGAATCTTGTTTGAGCCCCATTCGGCACAGTCTTATAGGAGTCAAGTATGTCCTGTGAATATAGTTAAGATTGATTTGTTGATGATCCGGGTTCCTTGATGTAAGTCGGACATTTGCCCAGGCTCCTTGCCAATCAAAGTCATTTTCCAGGTCTGGTATATCCCTCCTCCAGACAGAGTCAAGTTGGAGGGTTTCATACGAGGACGTTAGTAATTGATGATAAAATTCTGAAACAAAACCTCTCGATGTCTCTCTTGAGTAGAAGAATTTGTGGTATCTGTGGTGTTCAATTGGTCTGTCTAATGGAACACCGTGAGACTTCAAACATAGCTCTAACTGTTTGTGAAAAAGCCATGTGGACTTGGTGAGATTAAATTTTTTGCGTATTTCTTTATCACTACAAAAACCCTGTTTGTTAAAAACATCCCCTAATGAGTGTATGCCTTGCTCTTCCCATATAGGGAATCTTATAGGTCGTTTTCCAATTAAGAGAGCATTGTTATTGAATAAGGGAGTATGATTGTGCCATTCTTGTGGGTTAGGATTTTTTTTTTGTGATTCACGCCATATCCGGATCGCATGAGTAATTATGGGGCCAAATTTTCGTTCACAGTGCTTGATTGGTAGTTTAGTGTATGCTATGTCCTTCAGTCTATGTGGGGCTACTATGTTTTCTTCTATTTTTCTCCAAGATGCTAATGCTTGGGAGTCAAACCATGTTGTCAATGGACTTAATGAGTACGCCTTAAAATATAGGAAAAAATCTGGAAATGCCATGCCACCATCTGCTTTATTTCTCTGTGCGGTGGATCTTTTTATACGTGGTGGTTTGTTATTCCAAATAAATTTGTATGTGGAGGAGTGTAATCTTTTCCAGTAACCCTCTGGAGGGGGTAACGGTAGCATTGAACAGAAGAAGTTGATTTTAGGTAGTACATCCATCTTAACTATTGATATCCGTGCTTGTACTGTGTTCTTAAGTTTTGCCCATCTATCAAGGTCGTCTTTGATTTTGTTTTGGATTTTTGTGTAGTTGTGCTTCACCGTTTGTCTTATGGTAGGGAATATTTCCACTCCCAAGCATCTGAAATGTTTTACCATCGGTATCTGTCCTGGGAGGGTTGTATCTTTTTTTGCAGGGGTGTTAAGTGGAAGGAAAGCCGACTTCGGCCAATTTATCTTAAATCCCGATAAATCACCAAAGTCCTCAATCAACTTGAGCAGATGAGGCAATGTGGTGTTGGGGTTTTTCATGAACAATATTACATCGTCCGCATATAAACAAATTTTTTGTTGTGTGCCCTTGATTACGATAGGTTCTATGGATTGGGATTGTCTTATATATTGTGCTAAAGGCTCTAATGATAGATTGAACAGTCCGGGACTAAGAGGACAACCCTGTCTGGCAGAGCGTGATACCGGAAATATTTCAGAGATGATTGTGCCTGTTGTAATCATGGCCGATGGGTCTTTGTATAATACTTTAATCATATCGATGAATCCTTTTCCTAACCCCATCCTTTCTAGCACTGCCCACAGATACGACCATTCCAACCTGTCAAAGGCCTTCATAGCATCCAGGGACAGCATCGCCTTAGGTATGGTGTCCTCCTTGTCGGCATCAAGTATGTGCAGTATACGTCTTATGTTCTCAGTGATCAGGCGGCCTCCTATGAAGCCAGTTTGGTCCGGGTGAACTAAAGACGTCATATGCTTTTGTAATCTGATGGCTAATACCTTAGAGTACAGTTTGATATCTGTTCCGAGGAGGCTTACAGGTCTATAACTACCGCACTCGTTGGGGTCTTTGTCTTTTTTAAGGAGGACTGTTATGAGTGCAATATTGTCAATTTTATGGAAGTTCCCCTCCTTGACTGAGTATAAGATCATATTTAGTAATAAGGGGCCAATTATGTCCCAACAAGAAAGGTACATTTCTGATGGGAAACCGTCTCTTCCTGGAGCCTTACCACTTTTCATTGCGGTTATGGCCTTCTTGAGTTCCTCTAGTGTGATCGGTATTTCTAACTGTTTAGCGTCATCCTCTGAAAGTTTAGGGAGAATAATTTGATTAAGAAATGTGTCAATTTTGTTTTGATCGAAGGTCATTTCTGATTTATATAAGTCGGAGTAGAATACTTTGAATGTATCGTTTATTTTTACAGGATCTGTTACAAGTACTTGTTGTGCTCTAATGGTAGTTATATCTGCAAATGTTGCATTAATTCTTAATAGCATGGCTAATAGGTGGCTGGGTTTGGAACCATGGGAGTACTGCTGTTGTCTTGTGCTGCGTATTTGTATTTCCGATTGTTGTCTGTATATGGCATTGATCTCTATTTTTAGTACGTTAACTTGATTTTCTAGTCGAGTTGAGTTGTTGTATTTCAGAGAATTAAATAACGTTGAGTAAAGCGTTTCCAGCTCATCCAGTTTTGTGCTTTGATTCTTGCGCATTTTGGAGGAAAAGCTATCCGTGAAGTCTTTGATCATTCCCTTTACCGACATCCATATTATTCTGGGGTCTTGCACCGAGTTTGCATTCTCCCGTTGGAATACTATAAGAGCTTCTTTGAGTTGTGTAATGAATTCCTTGTTGTTAAGCAGCAACGAGTTAAATCGCCATCTTGGGGCTCGGGAGGATAGTATACCAAATGTACCTTTAAGGAGTAAATAACAGTGATCTGAGTTGGGTATCATTTCCACTTCATAATTATCAAATAGTCTCTGTGATGCAAAGACATAATCTATTCTGGATAGTGTCTTATGTCTCGCAGATCGACAAGAGTACTTTCGGGTCGTGGGATTAAGTAACCGCCATAAGTCCTTTACACCTGTAATCTTTGACCAATCCTTTAATGCCTTCGATGAATTCTTTTGTTCGCTGGAAAAGGCGAGGTAAGATTTGTCTATCCTTGGGTTCCAGATGGCATTAAAATCCGCTCCTATTATAAATGAGTAATCGGGAATGTCTAACATTGCATTGGTTAGTGTAGTGAAGAAATCTTCTTCGTACAAATTTGGGGCGTATACCGCTATCAACGCTATTTTCCTGTTCTTATGTTCAATCTTAGCTATAGTTATCCGACCTTCTACATCAGACCATACTCCCTTTAGTACAATATTCAACTTACGTTTAACGACTATTGCTACACCCCGAGTTCTCGTACCAATAGAGGAGTGACTGATATTATGGTATATGTTGTCCGCTAATTTACCTATGTCTTTCCCTAGAATGTGTGTTTCGCTTAGCAGAGCAATGTCCACATGTTCTTTTTTCATCAGTGTGAGCACGCTTTTGCGTTTGAGTTGGTTATTTATTCCCCCGGTGTTCCATATCATTATATTCAAACTAGCCATAGTCTATACATGTTGCATTGTAATTTTTGGTAATGCTTCTAGAGTGTGAGGCAATAATAGATATACATCCCACTAGTGAGGTCCCGTTGAGAGCCGAGCTTAAAAACATACATATATACAAATAAAAATCCCCTACCCTTCCCTCCCACCGAGAGTCGTACAGGATTGTGTTCCATGAACACAACCTTTGCGTATGACTCTCTCCCTTGCACCACCGGATATCCCAGAATGATCCAATTATCCTTAACATTCCTATGTATACCATAGGATCTAACACTCTAAATTCTACCATAAGTAGAATGTCGACTGTGGCTTGGCCACTTACCCGTAAAAAATAAATAAATAAAAATGTAAATGAGATAAACTAAAAATAAAGACCAAAAATAAGCTTCAATTGTCATGCCCTAATCACTACATTTTATATGAACTTGTAATTTATAGTAATTTATAGTAACCCATGAATAATATGAAGGTATTGAACTGAAGAGAGAGCCTCAATAAATCAGAGAGAGCGGATGAAAAAGAAAAAAAAAAACAAGTAAAAGGAAGAGAACATTAACTTAGATCTTAAAAGAGCATTGCTATGCTTAAACATCTAAAGCAGGGGTCGGGAACCTATGGCTCGCGAGCCATATATGGCTCTTCTGGTGACAGCATATGGCTCCCAGAATTTTTTGAGTAAATTTTTTTTTTTGTTTTTTCTTCTTTTTTTTTAATACTTGTGATATTTCTTAATAATACTGTGTCATTTTAAAGTAAACAGAAATTAGTTTTGAAGATACAGCTAATAGTATCTGTAGCTGAAGATATAGCGAGCAGAGCTGGCGAGGGAACACAAGTGGACAGAAATTTAAAATCTTCAACCTGAAGACCAGCTGATTCTTAAAACTTGGAACGAGCTTCCTGTGACATACCACACAATGCAGCGTGAGTATTGCCGTATTGACCATGTTTGGCTCTACATATGCATATGGTAAGTCATTCTCGCATATGAGGAACATTAAGACCAACCTACGCTCACGTTTAACTGATGGAAGCCTCAACGCCTGCATGAAGCTCAACCTCAGCACGTATGAACCAGATTACAAGGCCATCAGCAAAACCATGCAGCACCAGAAGTCGCATTAAAAGTAAGACATATTTAATTTATTATACGTTAAAAATACTATATGGCTCTCAATGAAATATATTTAGAAATATTTGGCTTTTATGGCTCTCCCAGTCAAAAAGGTTCCTGACCCCTGATCTAAAGTATTAATTGGAGAAGTAGTGAAATTATTTCCCGTTAATAAAAAACAGTTTTTAAATACGTATATGCAGCATTTCCCCTGACCGGGGTGGGCGATGATCGTTGTGTAGAGTGATCTTCAGCCGGCCGGCTATGATGGCTCTGTGGTTCTGCATCTAGATAGCTGTTGATTATTCCCCCGAGGGGCTTCTGGTAGAGTGAATGACCACGTATTGCTGATA
Source organism: Notolepis coatsorum (assembly GCF_963971535.1). NCBI lineage: Eukaryota > Metazoa > Chordata > Actinopteri > Aulopiformes > Paralepididae > Notolepis > Notolepis coatsorum. The sequence continues at coordinate 129,515,012 of NC_140167.1, forward strand.
TTCCAGAATGCTCCATATATCAAAGAATGCTTCGATGTTCTAGATTATTCCAATATTTCATTTTTACATTGTCTGAATGTTCCAGTATGTTCTGGAGTGTTCCAATCTTAAATCCAATATGTCCGCAATAATATAAACACGTCGGGGAAAGCATTCAAAAACTCTGAGCACGTAGGTCTCTCTGTCCCAAATCCTCGGTTATTAAAGGTTGTACTATATGGTGACCTTGCATAACTGAGATTTAAAAGGCCATTTATACACTATTCTGCGTTTTGTTCACACAGGAATTTGGCTGCCTCTTCAGGCGAGTTGAGGAGAACCTTTGCTCCTTGTTTGTCGACGACGCGAAGTATTGCAGGGTATATTAGTAGGGGTCTGTATTTCCCCAGGTATAGTTGAGACATCACCGTCTTGAACTTGGCACGCAGTTCCACTACATCACGACAATAATCTTCAAAGCAGTGTATTGGTACCTCCATGTATTTCAGATTGCCTTTCATCCTGCGAGTTTCACGCATAATCATTTCTTTTATTCTGACTTGGCGCAGTATAACTAATATCACTCTGGGCTTAGCGTTATTGCCAATGGAGCGGGGACCCAATCTGAAGCACTGATCCACCTCCGGTATTTTAGGAAGGATTCCTGTTCCCAAGATTTTCTGTAATTCTGTGGCAAACTCTTCAGGGTTTTCACATCTCACTGATTCGTCCAGACCGACAATACGAATATTCAGCTTGCGTTTTTGATATTCCATCTCGAATATTTTGGCTTTCTGTTCTTTATTGATTCGCGTGAGCTCCAACGTTATTTCGCTGAGCTCCGTCTTGATTTCATTGTAGTTCCCCTTCATCTCAGCAGTTAGGTTAACTTTGTTAGCCTCTACTTCATTGTAGATGCGAGTGAAATTGATTTCGTGGGCTTCCACTACTTTCTCCAGAGCCTCGGTGCGTTTATTCTGTGCGTCGGCGTCTGCTCTCAGCGCATCAATTTTGCCTTCAATAGATTCTTTAATAGCATCTACTTTTTGAGTTATTATCTTCTCCGACAGTTGTGATTGGTGGATCATTTCCTTCATTATTGTCTTCCCCATTTCCTCCATTTTCCGGATGATATGTTCGGTATCTGCGGAGGTGTTTGATGGGGATGAACTTGAAGCGGCCTCTGTCAAGTCAATATTTCCTGCTGTCCGCTGTACGAATCCTGGGTCCCGCGGCGGGACCTCTTCGACTGGTTTTGGTTTCGCTGTGTTTTTCCTTGTGTTTGGCATCTCGATTCTTTTGGTCAATATAGTTAGTTGATAGTCTCAGTTGATATATGCGTCAAGTTTTAAATGCATTAATGGTTTAAAAATATGTTTTTAAAACGAAAAAAAAAATAACGGGTGAGCAGCTGTGTCACATGCGACCTACTCCATTCTAACGCTAAACCGGAACTATAATCTTTTTTTTATAAATGTTTTTATTTTATTTTATTTTCATACATAAAACAGAACATAACAGTATAATAATAATAATAATAATAATAATAATAATAATAATAATAATAATAATAATAATAATAATAATAATAATAATAATAATAATAATAATAATAATAATAATAATAATAATAATAATAATAATAATAATAATAATAATAATTGTAACTGAGGGGTACAATTCCCTGACTGTATTGATAAGTATGGTATCATTAAACCACTACCGCTTTATGTACTTTAACTACTGGCCACACAGTACATGATATAGATATGATGAACACTTTCCCACCATGAAACCAAGTCCACACAAATGTATAAATCGAATATTTAATATATAGCAAAGGGTATATACAACGTTCACTTAATGACATTTATGATTTGAATGCACTTGTAAGGCAAATGAGTATTCGTAGGCAAATCAACATTGAATGTCCAATCTCTGGTTACGCAGGAAGCAAGTATACAACCTGGTTCTTTAGGGAACTATAGCGATGGTACTTAAATGATTATAGCTGGATACACTAAAGGGGGTCCCGCTGGTTGTAAGTCAGTAGGGGGGGGGGGGGGGGTTAGGAGAGCCGCTGGCGATATCCCATCTGGCCAACGATTTCTTGGGAGAATTCAGAGTGCTGAACACGGTGCCCACAGAACCTTGGTCCACAGATGAATACAGTTGGGCCCTCTTGTAGACGGTAGCTGCCGGTCCACAACGAAGAGACGTGAGGCGACCTCACTCGGGGTAGAGCGCCGTCTCACCTGGACTCCTCTCGGGGGGTAGTTCCAACACTCACCAGTGTTGGCTGTTATCCATGGCATAAATCAAAGCACCCAAAGCAAGTAGATAATCCAAGCCGTGTAGGGCTCGCCGTCGTCCGGGTAAGGTAATCCAATGTGCAGGTCCACTCGTCCTAGCCCAGAACTCCTCGGATGAAAGCACCACACGTGGTCTGCCCAGCCTGGTTAAGACTCTAGATAACGCGAGGAAACGATGGGGGTACTGCTCACTTTATAACTCTAACCGAACGATGCACCATACATAATAGACTATTATTAACTTAATAGAAATACGTCCCACTCGACGGTATAGTGCCAAACTATGACAATTCAACTATTAATCCACACGATGTCTCAATGCCATTCTGAGGCCAAGTTGACCATACTGCACCACACGTGTATCGTGGGTGAGGCTTAACGTCTTGCCACTAGGTTGGAGGGTAAAGAACTAAGGGCTAAGGGACTAAAAAGGAAAGTTCTACTTTACTTGCGCCATATATATATGCGCTGTGAACAAATAGTACCATTCGTATTTCGCCAGACGTATTCCTACGCGGAACCGGGGCTAGTAACGACATGTTCGTCGGCACGATTGAACTTGAACCAAGGGGCTTGGCTGCTGGCGCCAGGTTCTTGTCCAATGAGAGAATGAAACTATTATGGGCTGTTAGTAGACTAAAGGGATATTCAGTGTATATGTACAAGGAATATACAAGGGATATCAAACGATATACAAATACTATTAAATATATATCCATAAATAAATATATATATTCGGTTTAATCTGATCCTTCACAACAGCCGCCCCCTAATTAGTCCCACCTAATTAGCTAAGCAGAGACAGATTAACCGCACTGTCTACCACTCAAGGTCCGCTGTAAGGGTCAGTCAACTCACAAAGTCATGGGGTCATGGTCGTCATCGATAGTGTCTGGGAGTCTGGGCAGTTCTATTAGCCTCGCCACGGGTCGTGTGTAAGTTCGCCCTTGGACGAGCACCTCAGCTGCTCGGACCTTGCCATCGGCACCGGTGATCACTTTGCTTACGCGGCCAGCCGGCCACATAGCTCTGGGTAGTGACTGGTCGATAATCATGACGACTGTTCCTTCTGTCAAATTGTCTCTCTCTTTTACCCACTTCTGGCGGGTCTGTAGAGACGGTAGGTAGTGGAGTAGAAAGCTGTTCCAAAACTTGTCAGCTAGTACTTGACTGTACCTCCACATTCTTCGGCCGTTCGCTTCTTCAGGCCTGTACATTGTCTGGGGTAGCGCGGGGTCCAGCCGCCCCATCAAGAGTGTGTTGGGGGTGACTGGGTCGACATCTGCTATATCACTGGAGACGTAGCCGAGGGGCTTGGAGTTCAATACTCCCTCGATCTCCGTGAGGACTGTCATTAAGACTTCTTCCGCTACAGTCTGGGCCCCAAGCACGGCGTACAGGGCTGTCTTTATAGAACGTACTTCTCGTTCCCAGGTTCCACCGAAGTGGGGTGCGTTCGGGGGATTAAACTGGAAGTCAATCTGGGATGGAGCGAGGTGGGTCTTAAGTTCTGGGCCCATAGCTTGGAAGCTCTCTCTCAGCTCTCTTTCTCCGCCTTTGAAGTTTGTCCCGTGATCAGACAACAATGTAGACGGTTTTCCTTTCCGTGATGTGAATCTTCGGAAGGCCATAAGGAATGAGTCTGTGCTCATGGTTGGAAGGAGTTCGATATGTATCGCTCTGGTGGTCATGCATTTGAATACAATACCCCACCGCTTCTCGGTTCCTCTTCCTTTCTTTATATACAACGGGCCAAAACAGTCCATGCCTGTGGAGTGGAATGGCTTGTCGCCGAGTCGGAGGCGACAGGGGGGTAGGTCAGCCATCCGGGGTATGCTGGGCTGCGCGCGCCACTTTCGGCAGTCTAGACAGGTTCGCTGGAAGCGTCGCACTGCTTCTCTTCCTTGAAGTATCCAATAGCGACGTCTGATCTCCACGAAGACTCTCTCTGCTCCTGCGTGGTGTACATCCTCGTCGTATTTCTTTATGATCAGCTCTGTGACCTTGTGTCGGCTGTTCATGACTATCGGGTACTTAACGTCATCCGGTAGATCGGGGGCTCTCCGCAGACGACCACCCACTCTGATGAGATTATGGGCGTCACTCTCGGGTGCCAGGTGGAGCAGTCTGCTGTCTGATGGGACGGGCTTTCCTCCCTGTAGACAGTCTAGCTCATCGGGGAACGAGTCTCTCTGGGCTCGTTGTAGTAGAAGAAGTTCTGCTTCTTCGTAGTCAGCTGCTGAAATGTCAGTGGTGGGCTGAATCTCTGGGTGGTGCCACAGGAATGTCTTTAGCTGCGCACTCTGTAGGGTAATGCAATCATCTATGTTGGGGTCTGTGGAGGCGACTGTGCTCAGTCCACAGAACATAGGTTTCTTGTTCTCAGCCTCCTCTTTACTCGCTTCCCGTGGGGTGGGCGTAGGCCACTCTTCTTCCGGGAGCTTGAGGAACTCTGGTCCGTCACTGTAGATGTTGCGACGGGTGAGGTCATCTAGGGACATTCCCCGGGTGATGACGTCAGCTGGGTTGTGTTTGGTGTCCACATACCGCCAGCTCGCTGTTTCTGTTAACTCTTGAATCTCTGTGACTCTGACTCCCACGAAGACTTTGTATCTGCATGAATCAGACTTGATCCATGTGAGTACTGTCGTGGAATCTGACCACAAGATTGTTCTGTGCACCGGAATGGTGAGTTCACGTTGGATTAACGTGGCTAGATGCGCTCCTGCTAGGGCTGCGCAGAGCTCTAGACGCGGGATAGATTGTTGCTTTCGTGGGGCTATTCTTGAGCGAGCCAGGATGAAAGCAGTGTGTATCTCTCCTCCCTTCTCTTGGGCACGCAAGTAGGCCACCGATCCATAGGCTACTTCGGAGGCGTCACTGAAGACGTGTAGATCCATCTTGCATGTCTCTGGCCTCACTGTGGGTGGGAAGTAGCTGCGGCGTATATTGACGCCTGGGAGTGAGCGGAGCTCCGTCTCCCACTCTCTCCATGTGGAGGCAAGGGGTGCAGGTATTGGGTCGTCCCAGCCCTGGTCCTTGTCCCATAGTGCTCGTACAATCATCTTTGCCCTGGTGGTGTAAGGTAGAATACATCCCAACGGGTCATATTGTCTGGCGAGTGTTCTGTACACACTCCGTCTGGTGGTCGGTATCGCCGTCGACCTTCCCTGCTCCGTGGTCAGGGGTTTGTGTCTATAGTGGAGCGAGTCTGTTTTGAAGCGCCAGACTAATCCTAGTGTCATTTCTTGGGCTTCTCCTGGGATGGTCGCCATCCAGGTCTCGCTGCTGGCAGCCTTGTCCGCCGGGGAGAGGCTGCGCAATACGTGCGGGTCGCTGCTGGCCCACTGCCTGAGATCAAAGCCGCCTTTGATCAGGGAGGCGCGTAGCTTGAGTAGGAGAACCTCGGCTTCTTCTTGAGTCGAAACGCTTTGTAAACAGTTGTCCACGTAGAAACTGTTCTTCACACTGTGTCGGACCTCTTCATCTGCTGCTGGGTCCTCTGCGACGTGTTTCTGTAGTGCAAATGTAGCACAGCACGGGCTGCATGTGGTTCCGAAGGGGAGGACTTCCCATTGGTAGATGGCTGGGTGCTCATCTCCGGTCCTCTCTCTCCATAGGAACCGCAGTAGGGGCTTATCCTCCTCCACTAGTCTCACCTGCAGGAACATCCCTTTGATATCCCCGCTGATAGCCACCTTGTCCTGGCGGAAGCGTAGTAGCACGCCTAGTAGAGAGGGGCCGAGTGTGGGGCCGGGCAAGAGCTCTTTATTCAGATTTTGGGATCCGATCTGGTAGCTGCAGTTAAACACAATGCGATCCTTGCCGTTGTGGTGGACCTTGTGGTGCGGCACGTACCATGATTCGGTCGTCTGATCGGCCTCTTTAATGTCAATCTTTGTCACGTGTCCCGCTGTGATTAGCTTCTCAATCTCAGCGCGGTACACACTCTCTTGAGCGGGGTCTTTGGCTAGGCGCCGCTCTGTGTTCAATAGATACCGCTCCGTAGCTTCTTTCTTTGCGTGAAAGGTGGGCATTCCCTCTCGCCTCAGGAGTGGAGTTGCGTATCTCATCACTCCGCTGACTGTGACTCTCTTTGTCCCTTGCTCGAGGAGGTTTATGGCGTAAATGTCTTCTTTAGAACGAATGTCTTCCTTTTTGTTCTTAAAGGGCATTGTCTCTAGTGTCCATAGCCTCTCGACATGCTGCAGGAGAGTGGTGTCTTCTTCTGTCACTCTGGAGTGGAGGCAGCTAGTGGCTGCTGTTCGGTTAAGAGATTTAGCGAGGGGGCCTTGTAGTGTCCATCCTAGGCGGGTCTCGACTGCTGCAGGACAGCCTCTGGGTCCTGTATGGACCCGGTCTATCGGGACTATGAGGTCTGCATGGTCGGAGCCTATCAGCAGGGTCGGGGTGGCGCCGTCTATGAGCGGGATAGGTAGTTGACGCAGGTGCACATATTTATCCATCAGCTTGGCGATGGGGTAGGTGTACTGTGATAGTCCTATTTCTTGGCTGGTGAAAGCATTTGTAATCCTATACCGTCTCTCTGGCTGCCCGCTTGCTGCGATAGTGAAGGAGACATTCTCGCCTTTTATCGTCTTTAAATCTCTTCTTATTGTCCGAATCGTCATTTGGTTCTCGCTCCCCCGCAGTCCCAGCTGGGCCGCAGCGGACGCGAGCAGAAGGGTCTTCTCTGACCCGTCATCAAGGACGGCGTAAGTGTCCATGACTTTATCTTGGTAGCTCAATGTTACGCGGACTACCTTTAAGAGCACTTGGGCGCCGCTGCTGCTGGCGGGGTCAATGTACATGACACTTGCCTTTGTGCTGCTCGATGGTGCAGGTGCAGGCTTTCTTCTGTTACTGTCGTGTAGGACATCTAGGTGGGCTCCGTCACACCGACTGCACCTCTTCTTTAGGCGGCACTCGGCTGCCATGTGACTGCGCGCACATCGGTAACAGCGCCTGTTGGACTTTATCCATTGACTCACTTCTTCTGCATTCATCTTTGTGAACAGGTCACATTGTGACAGCCAGTGTTCCTTCTCACAGTACGGGCACACCATCTTCCACTTCTCTTTTCTCGAGGGGGTACTGTGGTTCTTACTGCTCGGTACTGATTCTGATTGGTGCATGACAGTCACCGATCTTCTTCCATCGTTTATTCTCCTGGGTCCCTCTCTGGAGCTTGGTGTGCTCCGCACGAACGTATCCAGTCGTAGGCTGCTGACTTCTCTCGCCAGGAAGTCGGCTAGATCGAGGAGGGATGGTTCGGGACCGTTAGGATCACGGTGGTCTCTCTGCCGCCTAAAGCGCTCTTGTCTGGCGGGTGGCAGCTTCTCTAAAATCCTCTCGACGTTAGAGTTGGCGTATAGCTCGTGCATACCCTTTTCTCGTTGCGCTCCCAGCATCCCTACCAGGGACTGCACTTTTATAGACAGGTCGTCTAATGAGCGATTGTCTGTTGCTGGGGGTAGGCGATCAATATGCCTTATCTCTTGGATTACGTAATCCCATATACGTCCATATCTCTGGTCCAGCGCTGCTAGAGCCGCAGTGTATGGGGTCGTAGAGGTGGCATAGGCTAGCGCTATATTGTGCGCTCGGGGTACTTTCAGGTGCTTCAGTAATATTGCATACTTGTGGCGTTCATCAGCGACATCCACCATCATTGTCTCTAGGCACATCCGGAGCTCCGTGTACTGTGCTCGATTCTCATAGGTGAAGTCTGGAAACGTCGGTGTACCAATGTATGACGCCGTGGATGGCTGATACATCGGCGAGCGTTGGGGGAGAGGCCTCCTAGGCGAGTCTCCTCTTGCGCCTCTCTGTGGGCTGGTACCGGCAGGGTACCATGGCCCGCTGGTCCAGGTGCTATTCGTCGGGGCTGGTCGTGCGTCATGCTCACCCGTGAATAGAGTCGGGGGTCTGTAGCGCAGCGCCGCAGGGGTATAGCCTGGGCTGTACTGGACCTCCTGGTCCGGTGGAGTACTGTGCTGTCGTCGGGCTTGGTTCTCCTCCTCTCCCTCTTCTTCTTCTATCAGGTCCTCTAGATCCTGTAGTCGTTTATTTAGCTTCTCCGCAGTGTATGCCGCTCCTTCCTTGTAGCTGGGTCTCGCTTGGACCGGTCATGGAAGGGGGTCTGCGGGGGGTATAGGCTTGGTCTGTTGGTCAAGTTCAGGGTCGCTTGCTCGGTTAGGGGATGCTGCCCTTGACTGTTGTCTCGACGAGTTCCTTGAACCCCTGGCGGAGGGAGAGGGTGTTGCCTTGGTGATCAGCTGCTCCATTAGCTGCGCTTGTAACTTGTCGCGCTCGGCTTGTAGTCTGTCGCGCTCGCCCTGTAGTCTGTCGCGCTCGGTTTCGCGCTGGATGAGAGCGAGGTTGCGCTCTGTTTCTCTTTGGGCACCGGCAGCGGCACGCTGGGTGTCTGCTCGGTCTCTTGCCATATTCTCTTCCGTCTGAAGGCGTCTCATCTCCAGGCGTATGCGCTCTTCTTCGCTCCGTTGCTGTGTCTGGAGTCGATCGCGTTCACCCTGAAGTCGATCGCGTTCACCCTGGAGTCGATCGCGTTCGGTAGAGGCTGTCAGGCTGACGAGGAACGCCTGTGATAGCATCCTCTCCGCTTCGCTGGGGGAAGACGGTTGTAGAGGTGAGCCGCTCCTGGCTGTACTCGTTGGGGAGTCCTGGAGCTCTATCTCCTCGGCGCTCTCCTCATCTTGTTCCGTGCAGAGTTCTCTCTCTGTAGGGTTGTCTTCCTCCCGGGGCTGGTCGGGGACTACTTCTTCGGTATTGGCGGGGGGTAAAGGCATGTCAGCTCCCTCCTGGTCCCCACCGTGAGCTTGGTCAGTTACATTAGAACCCACTAGGGCCTCTGTGGTCGGGGTAACCTGGTCGTTAAGGTCAGACATAATTTTACTTTCTACTTTTACCGCGTTTACCGTTTGTAGAAGGCTAGGTAGTTGACTGACAGCGTAATCCTCTAAGTACTGAGGTGTCTGTCGTCTGTGCCGCGGGCGTTCTACGTTAGGAGGACCGTTTCGTGGAGTGTTCATCATAGGCCATTTTAATATTAATAACACTATATTAATATTACACTAGTTACCCTCCGGCTCGAAGGACCAATTGTAACTGAGGGGTACAATTCCCTGACTGTATTGATAAGTATGGTATCATTAAACCACTACCGCTTTATGTACTTTAACTACTGGCCACACAGTACATGATATAGATATGATGAACACTTTCCCACCATGAAACCAAGTCCACACAAATGTATAAATCGAATATTTAATATATAGCAAAGGGTATATACAACGTTCACTTAATGACATTTATGATTTGAATGCACTAGTAAAGGCAAATGAGTATTCGTAGGCAAATCAACATTGAATGTACAATCTCTGGTTACGCAGGAAGCAAGTATACAACCTGGTTCTTTAGGGAACTATAGCGATGGTACTTAAATGATTATAGCTGGATACACTAAAGGGGGTCCCGCTGGTTGTAAGTCAGTAGGGGGGGGGGGGTTAGGAGAGCCGCTGGCGATATCCCATCTGGCCAACGATTTCTTGGGAGAATTCAGAGTGCTGAACACGGTGCCCACAGAACCTTGGTCCACAGATGAATACAGTTGGGCCCTCTTGTAGACGGTAGCTGCCGGTCCACAACGAAGAGACGTGAGGCGACCTCACTCGGGGTAGAGCGCCGTCTCACCTGGACTCCTCTCGGGGGTTAGTTCCAACACTCACCAGTGTTGGCTGTTATCCATGGCATAAATCAAAGCACCCAAAGCAAGTAGATAATCCAAGCCGTGTAGGGCTCGCCGTCGTCCGGGTAAGGTAATCCAATGTGCAGGTCCACTCGTCCTAGCCCAGAACTCCTCGGATGAAAGCACCACACGTGGTCTGCCCAGCCTGGTTAAGACTCTAGATAATGCGAGGAAACGATGGGGGTACTGCTCACTTTATAACTCTAACCGAACGATGCACCATACATAATAGACTATTATTAACTTAATAGAAATACGTCCCACTCGACGGTATAGTGCCAAACTATGACAATTCAACTATTAATCCACACGATGTCTCAATGCCATTCTGAGGCCAAGTTGACCATACTGCACCACACGTGTATCGTGGGTGAGGCTTAACGTCTTGCCACTAGGTTGGAGGGTAAAGAACTAAGGGCTAAGGGACTAAAAAGGAAAGTTCTACTTTACTTGCGCCATATATATATGCGCTGTGAACAAATAGTACCATTCGTATTTCGCCAGACGTATTCCTACGCGGAACCGGGGCTAGTAACGACATGTTCGTCGGCACGATTGAACTTGAACCAAGGGGCTTGGCTGCTGGCGCCAGGTTCTTGTCCAATGAGAGAATGAAACTATTATGGGCTGTTAGTAGACTAAAGGGATATTCAGTGTATATGTACAAGGAATATACAAGGGATATCAAACGATATACAAATACTATTAAATATATATCCATAAATAAATATATATATTCGGTTTAATCTGATCCTTCACAATAATAATAATAATAATAATAATAATAATAATAATAATAATAATAATAATAATAATAATAATAATAATAATAATAATAATAATAATAATAATAATAATACAACAATAATAACAGTAACATGAATCATAATGACCTTGACAAGAGACAGACAAACAAGAAAAAGTTAAATAATAAAAATAAAATTAAAAATAAATGTGGCTCAGGCACTAGCAACCATGTTTGTGTATCCGTAATACAATTAGTTACCTTGGGCAGCAGCAAAGGGATGTGTGTTTTACGCTCCTCACGGGAGTGGTCGATCCAACGGAGGACGGCCTCGAACACCGTCTCCTCGCTCTTCACGTTCAGATCATCCCTCTCGATGATGTCCACCAGTTGCTGCGGGGACAGCTCCACAAGCTCATTTGAGACGTGCAACATCTCCTCAAAGTGGCACACGGTGAAGAGATGGGCCTTGCACCTCAGGTCAGGGCAGCAGTAGATGTCCGCGAACCTCCAGATGCCGACACAGTTTTCCAGAGACAGCTGGCCTTCTAGGAAGTCAGAGCACGCTCCTACTATGTCAGTGACGCGAAGCTGGTCTGCAGCCACCAGAAGCTCTTCCACGTTCTCTGCTGTCACCAGCACAAAGCGTGTGTAGGAGTACTCTATGATGAGCTGCATCATACCCGGGGACACCCCAGGGATAGTGTAGACTGCTTTCTCTGAGTCGCTCCAGCGAGTGAAGAGGGCTCTGTGGGATGCAGAGTATAGAGATATCTGATGAGTAAACAGTAAGCAACATTCTGTCCTGTGTAGTAATATATTTTCACTGTAGAAGTATAGGGTCTTAGCACAGTAGAAGTACAGTATAGTATATTTCTACAGTAGAAGTACAGTATATTATCTGTTTACAGTAGAAGTATAGTATCTTTTTACAGTAGAAGTACAGTATAGTATCTGTTTACAGTAGAATTACAGTATAGTATATGTTTACAGTAGAAGTACAGTATATGATCTGTTTACAGTAGAAGTACAGTATAGTATCGTTTTACAGTAGAAGTACAGTATAGTATAGTTTTACAGTAGAAGTACAGTATAGTATCTGTTTACAGTAACAGTCCAGTATGGTATCTGTTTACTAACCAAGCTAACCTGAACCAAGCTAACCTGAATCAAGCTAAGCTGAACCAAGCTAACCTGAACCAAGCTAACCTGAACCAAGCTAAGCTGAACCAAGCTAACCTGAACCAAGCTAACCTGAACCAACCTAAACTTACCTAAAATAGTCACTGCAGTCACACAGGAGGGCCTTGTGGGCATTCAACTCAGTGCTGTTGACTTTAATAACCACATCACAGAACCTTCCCTCCAGATGCAGCTCATTAAGGATTGTACAGGACATTGTTTCCTTTTCCATGTGGTGATTTTAAAATTGTATCTACAGAATATATTCAAGCTTACAGACAAGTAGCCGGAAACAACAAGTGAGATCTTCACTTGTCTTCTGAGATCTGAAATCTTCTGAGAGAATTGTTGAATAATATACTGTACACAAATGTTCTAGAATGTTCTATTATGACATGTGACATTACAAATGTTCTAGAATGTTCTATTATGACATCACTACTGTGACATCACAAATGTTCTAGGATGTTATATTATGACATCATACTGTGACATCCCAAATGTTCTAGAATGTTTGATTATGACATCATACTGTGACATCCAGTGATGGGAATAACAGCGTTATAAATAACGGCGTTACTAACAGTGTTCGTTTTTTCAGTAACAAGTAATCTAACGGATTACTCTTCCAATCTTAATAACGCTGTTACCGTTACTGCCAAAAAATGCTATGATTGAAGCTGTTTTATTTCATCAGACAGATCTCTGCGCCGAGAAGCAATACTTTTTTTCCTTGGTTAGTGGGCAGTGCGCTGAGGTTGAGTAAAATGTCATGGTAAGCCAATCAGAGGTAGAGGTGGGCGGGTGTTCGAAAGAATCCAGAGTCTGACACACAGCGACAACACAAAGTCAATGACAGACCGCGGTTCCATGTACGTTTTGATAGTTTGTTTGGCGAGCCCAAATAATCCAAAACTAATCCAACGAACAACACAAGCGAGCAGTCAACGATAGACCGCGGGTCCATGAGCGTTTTTTTGTTCACTCTTGTGTTAGTTGTGTTGCAGCGCAAGGCACTATACAGTAGTGGAGGATATAGCCTTATCAACAGTGCTGCACTTCCTGGTTTAATAGCACAGTCTTCAGGTGCTTAGATATATATTATATATCTGTATGTCATGCATGTCTTAAATGTCATGATTAGATTAGTTTAGATGATTAGATTAGATTCTTATATCTGTATGTTGTGTATGTCATAAATGTCATGAATTGAAAATGGGGGACCCTGATGTAAACAAGACGGACGTCTCTCTGGTCTGCATCCCCTTAACAATTGTGTGTATTGAGCTGTACTGTACTGTACCCATTCTGCAATATGTTAATTAAAATGTTCAATCAATCAGTATATATTTGTTATTTATTTTTGGTATAGTGCTTAACAAGCATAATTTAATGTTGCCCAGTTGTGGCCTGTTGAGGGGCAATACATATCAAAAGTTCCAAAACATCTATTGTGTTTGTATTTGTATGATCCACTATATAAACATAGTAATTATAATATCTACATACATGGCATTTGATTGGAGTTTAGTCTCACTTTGTCCCACAGCAACATTAAAATAGTTTAGATTTGTGTATGTTGTTTATGTAAAAAATTTACTTGAAAGTAACGCAATAGTTACTTTCTGAAGTAACTAGTTACTTGTAACTGAGTAAGTAATTTAGTAACTTTTTGGAAGAAGTAACTAGTAACTGTAACTAGTTACTTTTTAAAAGTAACTTGCCCAACACTGGTGACATCACAACGGAACATTTTTGAGTTCCATTTGAATAATTTAAATAATATGCTGACATTAAAAAAGAACAAATAAAGTGATAAAAAAAATACAAAAAACAATGATACAAATTATAATAAAATATTTAAGTAAAATTTATAGAAATAAAGAAAAATAAGACAATTAAATAAAGATAATAATTCATTTAAAAGCTATTTTAAAAAGGTAAGTTTTGAGCAGTGCCAACCGAGTCTGCTGTCCTAACAGACTTGGGGTCTGTAGGGTAAGCACTTATTCCCTCCGCCCCCTGACCTTTTATGGAGATGTATGGGCCTTTTAAGTCAGTGATAAAAGTGTCTTTCAAGGATAAGTGAGCTCCTGCACTGATTATTATAGTTCAACATTCAATATTTGATCACCAAAACCCCCCAAAAAGCATAAAAAGGCCCCTCCCCGCCCAAAAAGGGCCCCCAAAAATAGCACAGGCCCAGTGCCCTTTTCAGCCTTTGAGCACCTGCCCCTCTAAAGTCCTGTGCACGTCCCTGCTGTGGAGCATTAGACAAGAAATACGACTCAGAATAAGCATGAGCCGGGAATCAAATGAAAGCTATCAGCAGTTGTATAGTGTGTCCCCAGCCCAGCCCAATGCAGCAGACTAGACATGTGAGCCTCTGGCACAACCCAATATCTTAAGGGTTTTTACCATAGATAGTATTCTTGTGACCTTATAAAGGTATGTGAAATAAGAATATATTCTTATTAGCAATGACAACAAACAATTGAACCAAAGACCCACATTTCAAACCAAAGGGAACAATGGCATCTGATAAAATGTCCACAAGGACGTCTTTGTAGTATCAGCAGTGGTGCAGTGGCAAATTGACAGTAGGTCAAACGCTCCACGCGCGTGCACAGTTTTTTTTGGCTGCTCTCGTCCTGCAGCTGGATACTATTGCCTCACAGCGCGGCCGTCAGCGCGCGGCCCAGAGAGCGCCGCTGGCTCTGCGGCTCTGCAGCTGCATGCTTCTCCGGGAGTCCGGTTGGATAATGCCATGTAAAAAGCGATTGCGCGTACTTCAGCCTCAGTGAGCGAGGTATAACGCCGTTATACCGAGTTATACCAGCACTGCACCACTGGGTATCAGTCAGGTATTACAGTAAAGAGTCCAATATTTGATGGTTTCTGAAGGGAGCTCCAGGGGCAGAGGATTGGAAGGTACTTTGTCCAAAAACAGTGTGTGCCTTTAGGATGGGAAAGGTTTATGTAAGAGCCAGATCACAGATTACTGCTGTGTGAGTATGCTTCCACGGCAGAAGGGCCTCTGCATGCAGGATGATGGTCAATAGCCCAGTGCAGTTCACAGTCAGGGGTTTAAAATGGAAACATATTGAAGACTGGCACAGCACATCCAACTTGTTAAGAGCACTCTCAGGGTCCATTTGGTTGATCACATCACGGTAATCAAGGACGGTGATGGTGGTCATCTGCACTAGAGTTTGTTCTGCTGAGTGGGTTAAAGAGGATTTAAATTCTCTAGGAACTTAATTCTGGATTTGATCTTGTCTCGCTGAAGGTCGTTTTGTGAAACAACAGCACCGACCAGAACCCTGGGTATTCAGATGAGGGGTTTTCATGCCACAATGCTTTACATCCATTTAGAAAGAAAGTTGTTAACAATACAGCTGGTTGAAATGAGGTAGCAATACAGCCGGTTGAAATGAGGTAGACATACAGCTGGTTGAAATGAGGTAGCAATACAGCTGGTTGAAATGAGGTAGAAATACAGCTGGTTGTAATGAGGTAGCAATACAGCTGGTTGAAATGAGGTAGAAATACAGCTGGTTGAAATGAGGTAGAAATACAGCTGGTTGAAATGAGGTAGCTATACAGCTGGTTGAAATGAGGTAGAAATACAGCTGGTTGTAATGAGGTAGAAATACAGCTGGTTGAAATGAGGTAGAAATACAGCTGGTTGTAATGAGGTAGAAATACAGC
>NC_140167.1:129533208-129572448 GCF_963971535.1 Notolepis coatsorum
CTATTAGTGCTATGGCGGTTAGTGTTAGTGCTATGGCGGTTGGTGTTAGTGCTATGGCGGTTGGTGTTAGTGCTATGGCAGTTGGTGTTAGTGCTATGGTGGTTAGTGTTAGTGCTATGGCGGTTGGTGTTAGTGCTATGGCGGTTGGTGTTAGTGCTATGGTGGTTAGTGTTAGTGCTATGGCGGTTGGTGTTAGTGCTATGGCGGTTGGTGTTAGTGCTATGGCGGTTGGTGTTAGTGCTATGGTGGTTAGTGTTAGTGCTATGGCGGTTGGTGTTAGTGCTATGGCGGTTGGTGTTAGTGCTATGGCGGTTGGTGTTAGTGCTATGGTAGTTGGTGTTAGTGCTATGGTGGTTAGTGTTAGTGCTATGGCGGTTGGTGTTAGTGCTATGGCGGTTGGTGTTAGTGCTATGGTGGTTAGTGTTAGTGCTATGGCGGTTGGTGTTAGTGCTATGGCGGTTGGTGTTAGTGCTATGGCGGTTGGTGTTAGTGCTATGGTGGTTAGTGTTAGTGCTATGGCGGTTGATTGATTGATTGATTGATTGAAAAGTTTATTAACAGATTGCAGAATGGGTACAGTACAGTACATCTCAATACATACAATTGTTACGGGGATGCAGACCAGAGAAAGACTTTCGTCTTGTTTCCACCAGGGTCCCCCATTTTCAATTCATCATAACATATATGACATACATGACATACAGATAGACAGTACTGCTACATCTATACATTTATGACATATCAGATTTGCAAATACAGTACTGTTTGTGATACAAAAGTGTCCAGAAAAGGAGTGTATATACATTTGGCGTAGAAACTGTACATTGGAGGAGGTTGGTGGGGTGGGGTTGGGTGGGTTGGGTGAGGGCTGTACATTGGAGGTGGGGGGGGGGGGGGGGGGGGGGGGGTTGGGTAGGGGACACACACACATTTTACACTGTACATTGGAATGTTGACAAAGCCTTACTTGGTCATTTACTGTACAACTAGGTTAGGACATTTGTAGGGGCCAGTTTCGAATTGCAGTCTCACGTAGGTGTTTTTTGAGAGTGTTTTTGAAGGTGGGTAGTGATTCACATTCCTTTACAGCTTTAGGCAGGGCGTTCCACATTGATGTGGCATAATTGCGAAACGTGTTTAGTCCCTTGTTTGAGCCGAATCTGGGTTTTACATGATTTGTGGAGCTCCCTCTGGTGTTGTGATCGTGGTATTCACTGACCTTTGGGAAGTATTTTGACATGTACATGGGTACCTTGGTCGCGTAGTGTATCTTGTAGACCAGGCCCATTGCAAGTTGCTGTACTCTGTCGTCTACTCTAAGCCATCCTAGGTTGTCAAAGTGGGCAGGGGTGAGGTGGGTTCTAGGAGTCAGGTCAAGTAGTAGTCTGACTAGCTTGTTTTGAGATGTTTGTAATTTGTTTTTTAGTGCCTTTGAGGTGCTTTGGTACCATGAGGTGCAAGCATAGTCGTAGTACCCTTGAATGAGTGCTCCTGCTAGAGTCTTCAGGGTATTCTTGTTTACCAGAGAGGAGATCCGGTACAAGAATCGCGTTCGTTGATTGACTTTTTTTATTACATTGGATGCCATTTTGTCACAGGAAAGATTAGCCTCTAGGATGGAACCCAGGTAGGTAATTTCATCTTTCCTTGTGACAATATTGTCACCCACTGTAACCGAGAAGTCGTCAGTCTTGCTGAGTTTGTTATTTGAACCGAAGAGAATGGACTCTGTTTTGCCCATGTGTAATGATAGTTTGTTGTCGGCGAGCCATATGCAGATTTTGCCTAGTTCCGAGCTGAGGGCTTTTTCAACCTGTAACTTGTTCTTGTCAGAGACCAGCAGGGCTGAGTCGTCCGCAAACAGGAACAAGTTGCAGTCACAAGCTGACGACATGTCATTTGCATAAATTAGGAATAGTAGCGGTCCTAGTATGCTTCCTTGTGGAACACCACAGCTCACTGTGAGGGGGGGGGATAGGGTACCGTTTACTTCCACCATCTGTTCCCTCCCCTCCAGGTAGGATTGTATCCAGCTCACTGATAAACTATCAAAACCAATTGCTTTTAGCTTGTCAATCAGAATGGTGTGATTGACAGTGTCGAAGGCCTTTTGTAGGTCCAGCATGACCATGCCGCAGTATTTGCCCGCGTCCACCTCTTGTTTGATGTGGTCGTTCAAGGTTGGTGTTAGTGCTATGGCGGTTGGTGTTAGTGCTATGGTGGTTAGTGTTAGTGCTATGGCGTTTTTTTTTGCGTCAAGTTTCACCATGTCGTGCTGCCATGTCAGATGCTTCATCAAATTAGATGTAGTATTTTTTGCAGTTGCAAACCTTTTGTTCTTCCCACATGGTTTACAATGGACAGCTATTGAACACTTACCTCTCTTCCCTCCATGCTGCTTTTTGGCTAGTAGCTTAAGTGACCTCGCTCTGACCGGCCCATGTGCACATGTTGGCACCTATACTGGCTTCCCTCCACTGGCTTTCTGTGTATTTTAGGATCGATTTTAAGATTTTACTGTTTGCTTTTAAGTGTCTTGGCACCAGTTTACCTCTCAGACCTGCTGGAACTTTATGTTCCTTCAAGGTCCCTGAGGTCCTCTGATCAGCTCCTCCTGGCTGTTCCTAACTCCAGGCTATAGCTTTGTTTCTTCAAACAGGCTCTAGCCTTTCAGAAGCCATTGCTGCTCATCAACCAAGCAATTCTGTTTCTCTATGGAAACCCATAAGCCCTGTGTTAAGAATAGATTTGTATATTTTTTAGACCATACTCAGTAGACTGATGATACCTCTGCAATTAAGATGTACTCTAGGATTACTTTTCAAGGATGTCGGCGTTGGGCTACAAAATATTGGATTTTCACATTTGTAACTTGAGGGAATAATCTCATTCTCAGAACAAGAATGAAGCAGAGCATGCAGGCCTTCTGTTAACGCGGGCCATTTCAGTATTTCATTCATCAATTCATCGAAACCTGAATCTTTCCCACTTTTCGGGGCTTCTTCATCTCCACTAAAGAGATATCCTTGTTTTAAAAAATGTCACGGTTAGAGGATCGGTGAGGTAATTGATTTTCTAACTGGGACTTAAAGTGAGGGAATTTCATTAAAAAAGGGCTTGATCCAAATCCCCCTTTTTCATTATCTGAAAACTAATTTGTAAGGCACCTTTATTCAGATAATACCTGTGAACTATTAGTTGATTATCATAAGCCTCTGATAGGGATGCACCGATATGAAAATTTGCCACCGATACCGATACCGATTGTTCAACTAACACAATCGGCCGATACCGATACCGATATTTGTGGCAACACATTTTTTTTAAATATTTTTTATTTTTTTTTATTTTTTGTAATATTTTATTTTTTGTAATATATATATTTTTTTATGAAACTACTGTATATTTGTGTTACAAATTGTGCTCACCGATATGAACATAGGCCTCTTTACTTACTTAAAAAAAGGAAACATCAAGAAATAGCACTATCTCTCTCCCAGTATGTTCTGCAGGGCTGCAGCTAGGTACTAGTTCTCCCAGCATGGTCTACCTGCTGGGCTGCAGCTAGGTACTATTGTCTCAACCAATGAAATTTTGATTGACAGTCGATTCTGCCAATTACGTCACACACCGCTTGCACCCGCCTCTGCTGTTACCACCAATCGGCAAGCGCGTATACTTTTTTTACTTCGGCTTTTGTCTGCCATTGATTTTGACAAGAGCTTTTCTACAACAACAACAATGGCGGCGCGGCTGACGTTTAGCTTTTAGCTCCGCAGGATGACTTAAATGAGGCATAATGATTTTACTGCAACTAATGTTATAATAAAACAAAGCCTTTCTATACATGTGTCTGATTGAAACAGATTGCAGAATGGGTAAAACTCATGCAGGGCTCTGTGAGCAACGGAAGGAACTGAGCTAGTATGAACGCTTGCTACGTTCGGGTAAATAATATGCTGATGTTATTGAACGTGTAACACTAACTATATAACGTTAATGCCACAAAACGAATGCCTTGTTAATCATAAGTAGTAACTTTGATGCAGTAGCGTGTGTGTGTGTGTGTGTGTGTGTGTGTGTGTGTGTGTGTGTGTGTGTGTGTGTGTGTGTGTGTGTGTGTGTGTGTGTGTGTGTGTGTGTGTGTGTGTGTGTGTGTGTGTGTGTGTGGGGACTGGGGATGGCGTTGTGCAGGTCGCAAGTGAACTTTTTTTTGTCTTGACGCTACACAAATTGATGGATATTTATCGGCTACTGCCATCGGCACATTTGAGCTTATCGGCCGATAGGCCGATTGCAGTCAACAAGGCACTTATCGGCCGATACCGATACCCGACCGATACATCGGTGCACCCCTAGCCTCTGATGGTATTTTACAGCCCACGTTTATCAATCTGTCTCCATAAACACTGTGGGTTGGCAGCCTCCAGCTCTAAAATGTTGTTATGTTATTGTTAAAGAAATAACCTTCTATCAAACCGATTTAGTCATAGTATTTTGTCTTTGACCCTTTCACTACCACACTACAGAAGGTTAACCCTTTCACTACCACCCTTTCACTAACACACTACAGAAGGTTCACCCTTTCACTACCACACTACAGAAGGTTAACCCTTTGTAGTGTGGTCGTGAAAGGGTTAACCTTCTGTAGTGTGGTAGTGAAAGAGTTAACCCTTTGTAGTGTGGTAGTGAAAGGGTGAACCTTCTGTAGTGTGGTAGTGAAAGGGTGGTTGTTGTGAAGGGCCAGATTAAAGCTGAGAATCTACATCTATTGTTTTATATTAGAGCTGGGCCGTTAGCGGCGTTAACGTGCTGCGTTAACGCTATACTAGTATCGCGCGATAATATAATTAACGCATTAATCTAAACATTTTTTTTTTTTTTTTTTTTTTTTATCTTTATTTACCCAGGGTAGGTTCGCTGAGCACAGATGCTCTTTTTCAGGAACGCCCTGCTTCACATTCACACAGTTCCATTCACACCTGGGAGCTGCCCAGTACAACCACAGTTGACACCATTGGCCACTGAGCAACTCCACTGGAGCAGTTGATTCAAGCCATGTCACATAGTTCAAGTTTGAAATGATTCTTTCTGTTTTGCTCCTGAGAGTGTGCTAGATACTGTACTGTACTGGTAATATTATTTATTTGTGTTAACTTCTGAATAAAACAACTTATTAAACACAAGTACATCTTATTGAACATTATTACATGGCGTTTTCACATTCGCCGAAATGCTTGCTTGTGATTGGTCAACAGCCCCCCGACTGCGGTCATTATTTTTCAATAATGACCGCAGATTTTTCAATAATGACCGCAGAGCGCAGCTGTTCGCAATCAAGCCCACTGACACACTGTTTCAGTGCAATTAGACACTGCCGTGCCGGCGATGACAGGGGGCGGAGCGACGAGCGGAGCAGAACACAGCGGAGCCAGAACACAGAGGCTGCCCGCGATAATAATAATCACTTTATTTGGGCTGACAGAGCCACAGAACAACTGCGATTTGTCAAATGAATTAGGTATATTGTTAGTAAGTTAGCCATGTAATAAGCGGGATAATGTATAGCGCTGCACTGACAGCGGAGCCAGAGGCTGCCCGCGATAATAATAATCACTTTATTTGGGCTGACAGAGCCACAGAACAACTGCGATTTGTCAAATGAATTAGGTATATTGTTAGTAAGTTAGCCATGTAATAAGCGGGATAATGTATAGCCTACTCGGTCATTGTCGCAAAATAATTGACCTTCACTATGTTTAAAACACCTCGGCGCGGCACCTCGGTATTTTAAACTCTGTGTCGGTCAATTATTTTGCGACAATGACCTCGTAGCTCTACATTATCCCTTACTTATTTTGATATTTCATTACCAATTATCATAGCAAAACAGCTTTTTCAAACAGTCTGTAATGCATTTTGGAAACGGGAGATGGGCTCATGGTGTAATGGGCCACCTGGCCTGAGAAACATAAGGAGGAAAAAGTAAGGACTTACTTCTGGTCATTATTTGGGTAGAACACACATATTTTGAATGCCTTCGGCAGGTTTTTTTTTTTTTTTTAGCCATTTTAATCTAGATTAATCTAGATTAAATCCAGGATTGCAGATAGATTAATCTAGATTAAAAAAATGTATCTATGCCCACCTCTATTTTATATACATTGTATATTATTTATATATACACGGTATATCCCTTTAAGCCTGCGTTCGAATCATAGTAATATTCGCTTTCCTTATTGGATAACGCCCTCGGCGCCAGACCGCAAGCCCCCAAAGTCAGGTTCAAAGACGAGCCCGGGCATGTCGTAACATGCCCAGAGACAGCGTATTGATTCGAGACGAGAACTGAGGTTCGGGACTAGATAACCACTTAAGTATATATGCTGCGGCAGGTGCGAACAGCAGTAGTGTTCGTGTTCGTCTAAGTAGCTGTTCATCAAGTTCGGTAACAGTGAAGTGAGCAGCAGTGCGTCTAACAGAGCGTTGAGAACCATGTGCGCATTGAATAGTAAAGTGTCAGATTTAATGCAGTAACGTCAAGTTCGACTTAGTTTAATGTGAAGTAAATAGTCGTTAATTTATTGTGTATCGTGCCAACAACAGTTCGTTCGTGTGTAGCATTACCCAGCGGTTCGTTCGTTTAGCTAGTGGACCTTAGCCAGTGCGCGTGGACTAAATACATTGGTACCAGCACACGAGGAGGCCTAGTCGGAGAACCTACTGGACATGTGCACAGGAGAACCGACGGCGGCGATTGCAGAACCAGTATTGGTTGGATTATATTGATTGTGGAACGTATTACCCGGAGAAGAGCATCGTTAATCTCCACTGTCGTTTGGATTTAACCTCGTGAGGATTTACATTCGGGCTGGCCTCATGGACCGAGGCTAGCTGGCTATCATCGTTGCTATCGTGCAATTGGATTACAGTTATTGCTTTTGACGCTGAGCTTTGGATTACAAGGACTGGCTTCTGTACGTGAATCCCCTTCTTCTTCAATTGATCAGACTGAGTATCCGAACATTCCTCTCTCCTCCAGACCTTACAACTCTGGGAGGAACCCATTGTCTCCAGGCGGTACCAGCGTTGCCCTCTATAATTGCTATTATACGCCAGGCGGCGTTAGCCTAGTACCCATCGTAGGAATCATTCTATTCCCAGTGACTTATGCTACTGACTGACTTTATGCCTATTCTTCGCCATACAAGCGCGACCCTAATTCTCATATCTGTAACCAATTATTGCATAATAATAAATACCCTCAAATACTATTTCTTTGTCAATGCCGTGTTATTATGAGTGTTCACCATATATTCGATGTACTGTCTGGCCAGTAATTAAAGTACATACCTAGCAGTGGTTTAATCTATCACAATCTTTAATACAGTCAGGGTTTTGTAACCCCTCAGTTACAGTGGTAGTGAAAGAGTTAAAGGCAACTGTTTTGGGCGGGAAAAGTAGGTGGAGAATGTGATGGACGTGGGTAAATAAAATCTCATTCCCTCTTTCCCTTTATACTTGTAGAGCCAATTAATGCATTTCACATTAGCATACAATAATGGGGTGTTTTTCATCTCCAACGTCTTAATCCTCTTTATTCATTTTCCCATTCAAGTCTCAAGTCTCCCGTTGCTGCCGCCCTCCTCCCCACCTCTCACACAGCCGTATTTTTCTTTAGCCTTTTAAAAAAATATTTCCATCGTTTTCCTCACACATTGCTGTCCTACCGCCGCTAGTTTATCTCCGCTTGTAGGGCTGTGGACCTGCAGGGCCTGGTAGAGTTCCCCAGGGCTCTCCTGTCACAGGGCCCTCTTCAGGAGGAGAGCTGCCTTCTATCCTTGCATGACAAATGTGCCAATTAAAGAGTCGGCCCTGGCGGCGCCCTCCTGAGCCGCGTGTTTGTACTGTATGCTTAATAAGCTAGCTGGTCCACGGGAGAGAGAGAGAGCAAGAGAGAGACGGCGTTGACGGACATGTTCTCGGCCGTATTTGAGGCAGGGGAACAGTGCTAAGCCTATTGAAGTTATCAGGTCGTAGTGTCAAAGGATAAACTCGTAGTTGTACCGCTCTGCACCACTTAGAGCTTAAACAACGTATGTTGAAACTACGTTATGTAAGGGATGACATAGGCTACGGCTTACCAGTCATTGTTGCAGACGAAAGCCTGACCAGGTGATTCCAGACGCGAAGCAAGAGTTGTTTTGATGGGGTTCATGGGGTGTAGTTTGCAATAATAACAAGATAATAAACCACACTGTACATGATCCTACTTATTACACCGCTATCTCAGATTCAGATTCAGATTCAGATTTCTTTATTCACCATTTTGTACAGGTACAAAATGGAACGTGATTTGACATTACAGTGCATGATTGATTTTTCACAAATAGGAACAACATAATAATAATAATGATAAATAAATAAGTAAGTGCAAAACAGGACAGAACAGTGAGACAACAATAAGACAGTAAAGTGCAGTGGTAGGGGACATGGAAACAGTGCAGCACACTGTAGATGTGGTAGATTAATGTCTACCAAAGACATTAATCATTTGGCATGAAATATGGATTTTAAATGGTTTCATTACAAACCTTTGTAAATAAAATGTCAATAACATGCTTGATGTGGTCCATTATTGTCCACAGAGGTCATTATTAAGAAATAGCTGACCACAGAATGTGTCCATTGACCAATCAAAATTGAGTATTCATGAAGACGCGTAATAAGTACGTATTACATGTAGGGCTGGGTGATTAATCGATATTATCGATTAATTCGAATTAATGATTTAGGACGATTTTGAAAAATGTAAATCAATTAAAAAAAAAGAAAAAAAATAGTCACCTTTTATTTTACAAAAAGTGATGTTTGGTGAAAGTTAGATTTGCACTTTATTAATGCCAATAGGGAAATTCATTCTTGTTTGATGATCAAGAGGCACCTTCTATTTGTTTTAAGTGAAGTTTGGTGAAAAATCATGTTATTGCACTATTAATCCCAATAGGGACATTCATCTTTGTTTGATCAAGAGTAACCCTTTATATTATTATTATATATATTATTATATATATTTTTTTAAGTGAAGATTGGTAAAAGTTAGGTTTGCACTTCAATCCCAATAGGGACATTCATCTTGGTTTGATGATATTTTTTTGTCAAATAAAAACAAAGGTTATTTGAATGATTTCCTTGGCATTTCTAGTTTTGAAGAGAAAAAAATCGATTAAAATCATAAATCGAATTTAAAAAAAAATAATCTGCGATTTTATTTTTAGGCCATATCGCCCAGCCCTAATTACATGTCTTAGCTCTGACACACCGTAGCCTATATGATCACGTAGTGATATTATGCTAGGTGTTGCCCCCAGCACGTCAGACTGCTCCCTGCTTCCTGGGCTCTGGAACAAATATATCATACATGTCCAAGACTAAATTAATGTATAGCACGTCTGGGCTCCGAGTTCCCTGTCGCATTTATTTAATCAAGACCGTGGAGGGAGACGGGGGGAGATCGGGAATGGCCTCTCTCTCCACAGGAACGGAGCATCTGTGTCAGCTCCTCCGTGGCGCGGGACTGGCCTGTCAGACACCATTACAGAAGCGCTTGTCTCCCGAGACTCCTCGAGGGACTGGCAGGCTAGGCCCTAATCAAGAGAAGACTGCCAAGCGGTTAAAGAGCAGAAGCAGAAGCCAGCCACCCCCCAGTCTCCCTCCGCCCCTCCCCGTAACTCACCAGGATAGCTCCCCCTCCCTTATCGGAGCAGACTAGAGCGTCCACAAACACGGCGAGGCATCACAGGCACAGGGTTTGTCACTGACTCAGACGGTCCTTGACACTCCTGGCGTGCAACAGATCTTTCGCTCTGACGCTGCTCCTCTGGGATTTATGTTTGTTTTTAGTATTTTTTTATATGTGAAGTACCTCCTCACCGCGCAGGTGATTGTGGCATGGTGGTGTAGTGGTTAACACTGTCGCCTCACAGCAAGAAGGTCCAGGGTTCGATTCCCGCTTGGGGACCAGGTTTCCGCAATGCCAGTTACCCAGGTGGGGTATCTCCCGGGCCTTTCTGTGTGGAGTTTGCATGTTCTCCCCGTGCTCGCAAGGGAAACCCAATGGAAAAAACATGCAAAAACAACAGATCGCTGACGCTGTCGCGTCCGTGACGAAGACGGACAGGAGCACTTGGATGGTCCCCGGCCGTGGCTCACGCCACAGCCCTTGTCTGCTCCCGGCTGCCCTTGGGGGGAAGGACGACGGGATGGGTTAAGCGCAGAGGAGTATCGCATCGGCGATCCTACAAAAACATTGCATGCGTGTGTGTGTGTGTGCTAACCGTGTGTGCTAACCGCTAACATTGAGGATAATTGCATGCCAATTAAAGACCTCTGCGACAGGTCCTGCATTATTATTATTATTATTATTGATTGATTGGAAATTGTATTAACAGATTGCAGAATGGGTACAATACAGTACGGCTCAATACACAATTGTTAACACATTCGGGGCCATTGGGATTAGACTATGAGGCCAGCTCTTCATTACAAGTTTTCACTGTGCGTGAGGTTGTTTGTAGAGCTAAATCTATATTTTATATTATTGCTATGTGTCCATTGTCATTGTCAATTGACAGTATAAACCTTCCCTTCAATATGCCATCAATACGTTCCCGTTTTATAGCGTCGTGAATATGAACTATATACCGGAATGGTCTGGTATAATTCCTGCAAAGCTAGTTATAGGGCGCTAAGCTAATAACGTTAAATCGATTGGCGTTTCGGCCCTACACAAGCTAGAGTTAAAAATCTAAATGCATATGATCGGTATCATGTTCCACCATGAATGCATGGGAGGGGGGGGGGGGGGGGGTCGTTTCTGATTATTGATTACCAATAACGGCATTCGTTATTACAACATCACACGCTGACCGGGTGGATGGCTATGAGAACAAGGCCCGATCAGACTGAAATTGACGTCAAATCGCTCTTACCTGTGGCCGGTTGGATTCCAAAAAGAATTATTTGATCGTCATCTGGTAGATCGATATGTCCATTGGCTGATGCTATATTCCTTTAATGCATACTGAATTCGGCGTCGCAAAAAGTATTCCAGGCGATCTGGTGAAGCCATAGCTTTAGGCTAAAAAAAAGTGACACCCGGTCTGCAACAGGGGAAACTGCATTCTCGAGACAGCGCCAGGATCTGGCCGGTACTGCACTTTCGGAGTCCCAATATGCCTTTTCCAGCCAAAATACAGCTCTGTGACAACATCCGGGATATTAAAATGGAATAAAAACAAAAACAAGCTTATCACGTATATATACGTGGTTGGCCGTCAAGCGCTGGTTCCCAATCACGTATATCAGTGGAGGTTTCTCTATGACAACACGTGAAACACAAATTCACTCATAATTCATAATTATTATTATTTTACATTTTACAACTATATATATTTTTTTAAATTATTATTATTATTATTTTTTTATTATAAATGTTGACAGCTCTGAGCAGGCCTGCACTGCAGTATTGCCTGCAGTAATTATTCGTGAAGAAAACTTCACAGGTGTGACCCATTGTTAAATAAATAATAAATAACAGCGAATCAAAATAGGCTATTAACTTCATCTAAGCACGGTCTGTGCAGTTAAACTCTTGCCATTAAATGGAGGATCGATTGATTGACAGCCCTTGACATCCAATACACGGAGGTTGAATATGATTGGCAGCCTTGCAAATCCAATCAGAGATTGCTGCATTGCAAAGTCAAAACGGTCCAGCTGCATGTCCGGAGGATAGGTTTAGCTCGGGCCAATCTCAAGTTTCTCAAGTTTCTTTATTAGTTGTCATACAGAAGTACAGAATACTTTTATACAAAATGTAACATAAAGAAGAATTTTGTATAAAAGTATTCTGTACTTCTGTATGACAACTAATAAAGAAACTTGAGAAACTTGAGATTGGCCCGAGCTAAACCTATCCTCCGGACATGCAGCTGGACCCGTTTTGACTATGTGAAAGTTGAGACTATGAGAAAGTTGTTGTTTAGTAGTTAGTAAGCTGTACAGCTATAACAAGTCAAGTCAGGCTAAATTAAACTTTGCGCCAACATTAGGACTGAAGTACTGAGCAACATGAAGAAGTGGACTTATGCATCTGGATCAGAAAAAACGTTGTGGATGAAAAAGTAAGTAGGCTACAGTGCTTGTATGCTAACAGTAGCTAGCCAGCTTAGCCTACATCACAATGATAATCACCAAGCTAACTTACTGTACACACTGTAGGGCTGGGCAATTAATTGAAACAGAATCGCGATATCGATTCATAGACCTATGCAATCTCATTTCTAAGTTATGACTATTTTCTTTTATTAACATTTTTTTTTATTTTTTTTTTATTTTTTTTTTATTTTTTTTATTATTTTATCTGGGTTGAACATGATTTGTGGAACTCCCTCTGGTGTTGTGGTCGTGGTATTCACTGACCTTTGGGAAGTATTTCGACATGCACATGGGTATCTTAGTGGTGTAGTGTATCTTGTAGACCAGGCCCATTGCAAGTTGCTGTACTCTGTCGTCTACTCTAAGCCATCCTAGGTTGTCAAAGTGGACAGGGGTGAGGTGGGTTTTAGGAGTAAGGTCAAGCAGTAGTCTGACCAGTTTGTTTTGTGATGTTTGTAATCTTGTTTTTAGTGCCTTTGAGGTGCTTTGGTACCATGAGGTGCAAGCATAGTCGTAGTACCCTTGAATGAGTGCTCCTGTTAGAGTCTTCAAGGTATTCTTGTTTACCAGAGAGGAGATCCGGTACAGGAATCTAGTTCGTTGGTTGACTTAGTTTTATTACATTGGATCCCATTTTGTCACAGGAAAGAGTTGCCTCTATAGGATGGAACCCAGGTAGGTAATTTCATCTTTCCTTTTAAGATAAGATAAGATATTCCTTTATTGATCCCCTTGGGGAAATTCAGGCATTCATAGCAGCATGGGGGAAGGGGGGGGGGGGGGTACAGGTAGTGAAAACAACACAAGCAGTGTAAACAAATAGGTCAATATAATTTACTATCTAACTAACTGAAATATACATTATTCATTATTCACAGTATCACAGTATCCACATAAGGTGCAGTATGCATAAGGTAGTGTTATTGTCCTACTTGGGTTCCTATTAGTTCTAGGTCGATGTCTGGCAGCAGTCGCTGCCCACTGTTGTGGAGCCTGATGGCCACTGGTATGAAGGACTGTCCGAGGCGGTTAGTTGAGTGTCGGGGGGGTATGAGTCTGTGGCTTCCTTGTCACCTTCACCTAATATGTTTTGATCTGGTCAGGTGCGCTGTCACCTAAAATGTTTTGATCTGATCAGGTGCGCTGTCACCTAATATGTTTTGATCTGGTCAGGTGCGCTGTCGCCTAATATGATTTCATCTGGTCAGGTGCGCTGTCACCTAATATGATTTCATCTGGTCAGGTGCGCTGTCACCTAATATGTTTTCATCTGGTCAGGTCCGCTGTCACCTAATGTTAATATGTTTTCATCTGTGTCCACTGACCACTGACACACAGTGGGGGATGTTTTAAAAATATTATTTAATATATAATATAATATAATAATTTGTGCTTCACCTAAAAATTTGGTCAGCAGCCTCCACTGACGTATATATATGTTACCGGTCCCAATGGGCTACTGGTAGGGATGCCCCGATCACGTTTTTTGCCACCGATACCGATCACCGATCGTCGTGAGCCATATCGGCCGATACCGATCCGATACCGATCGTTTTTGATTAAAAGAAATTAAAAAAAATTTATATAATTTTATTTTATTTATTTTTTTATAAAATATATATATATTATATAATTAGACTTGTACTTGTATTATCTGCGAGACATCACCACCACGCAACAAGCTCCACTGTCTGTGTGTACTCTAGTAGCCTCCAGCTACAGCCAGGATTCTCCGGAGCTGCAGCTGGACCTATACTCGAATAGCCTCGAGCTACGGCCAGAATTCTCCGGCGCTGCACCTGGACCCTATTGGTATAACGTTACTTAACTGTGCTCAGCAAGCCCTCAGCTCGAATACGCATCGAATCAGTGTTATAAGACATTGATATCAGGAGCTATCTGTAGCTACTGCTAGCCGGATATATAACGTTAATACAACGCCTCAGTGAATTATTTAGTTCAATGGGACATTTCGTTTTTAACAGTGAACTAACTTGCGCTAACGTGAGCTAACAGCTAACAGCTAACCGGTATCATACCTACCTACTATACTTGCTAGAGTGTTTGTTGATGTCAGGAGCTATCGGTAGCTGGCCGGCTAGATACCGTTCGATTAGACAATGCCTCATCATGTATTAAACTAAAAGTGAATAGTTGACTGGGTCATTTTGTAACGGTAGCTAAGCTAACGTTAGCTCAGGGAGACGCCGACACACGCCGTCCTCCCGTGTCTCACTAGACTAGACCCGTGTTTACATGCGTGCGGGAGGGGCTGGACTCGAGAGCAGACGCCGCACCACCGGTGTCTGAGACAGAACTCAGCGACAGCAAGTGAGATCGGGTTTGAGATCGGTGAAAATAAAACATTATCACCGATCACCGATCGCATATTTATACTGAATATCGGCCGATAACGATCGGTGGCCGATCGATCGGGGCATCCCTAGCTACTGGGTACCGGAACAAATCATGTTCGCAGCCGGTCTCCATTCACTCCCTGAAAGCATAGGATATGATCAAGAGGAATGAAGGCACGTGTTGCTCAGTTAACTCCAAGACTCCACTCAGAGTTTTATTCATTTCATTCAATTGCATTCATCACATTTGTATGTGTGAGGAGTTTTTTTTTGTGGAGCCCAATAGCAAATACAGGAGGAGAGAGAATGGAGCGGTTTAGGGTGTTTTAATTAGGGATGCCCCGATCACGTTTTTTGCCACCGATACCGATCACCGATCGTCGTGAGCCATATCGGCCGATACCGATCCGATACCGATCGTTTTTGATTAAAAAGAAATTAAAAATTATTTTATATAAAAAGTTTTTTTTTTTTTTTTTTTTTTATAAAATATATATATTATATAATTAGACTTGTACTTGTATTATCTGCGAGACATCGCCACCACGCAACAAGTCAAAATGCTCGCTATCTCCACTGTCTGTGTGTACATACTCTGCTTTGATCAAATCACATTTGGCTCTGCAGATTTACCCTAGGCTCTGCAGATATACCCTACTCCCTCAGCTATCCCCGTTAATGACTGCGACGCAAGCCGGGCTTCGAATATGCATCGAATGAGTGTTATAAGACATTGATATCAGGAGCTGTCTGTAGCTACTGCTAGCCGGAAATATAACGTTAAGACAACGCCTCAGTGAACTATTTAGTTGAATGGGACATTTCGTTTTGAACAGTGAGCTAAGCTAACGTGAGCTAACAGAGGTATCATACACTAGTACTAGATAACTAGACTATTGCTGGAGCATTTGTTGATATCAGGAGCTATCAGTAGCTAGCCGGCTAGATACCGTTCAGTTAGACAATGCCTCATCATGTATTAAACTAAAAGTGAATAGTTGACTGGGTCATTTTGTAGCGGTAGCTAACGTTAGCTCATGGAGGTCCCGTCCCACTAGACTAGACTAGACCCGTGTTTACATGCGTGCGGGAGGAGCTGGAGGAGGAGCAGACGCGCAGCACTGTGTGCAGCTCCCGGTGTCTGAGACAGAACTCAGCGAGTGAGATCTGTTTTGACGATCGACGAAAATAAAACAGTAACGATAGCTAGGTAGCTAACGTTAGCTCAGGTCGAATGCACTATCTAGACTCAGCGTGTTTACAAACTCTACACGGGTACGGGCGGGGCTAGGGAGGAGGAGCAGTTTGCACTGCAGGTCCTGTGCGTCTGAGACAAGCGAGTGAGATATCCACTTGATCAGTTTCCGCGATCGGCGAATATGACTCATTATCGGAATTCCCCGATCGCATATTTATACTGATTATCGGCCGATAACGATCGATGGCCGATCGATCGGGGCATCCCTAGTTTTAATCGTTCTCCCCAAGCATACAGAAATCACATCCAGAAATGTACAACAGACAGGAATGAATGTTCTTGGGGTTAGTACAGGTGCACTCCTTGTGCAGTACGGGAGAATGTTCTTTAGGACAGGTGCACTCCTTGTGCAGTACGGGAGAATGTTCTTTTAGGACAGGTGCACTCCTTGTGCAGTACGGGAGAAGGTAGACACCGGCTGTGTCGGGGGTGAGAGCAGGAACTCCTTCGTCAAGCTCCAGGGGTCCAGACAGGCTCGCTGGAACGGAGGTCCTTGGGCACAAGAGAAGGAAGGTTAGAACAGGGAATAATAATATGAGAGTGTCTAGCAGGTCT
Organism: Notolepis coatsorum; assembly: GCF_963971535.1. NCBI lineage: Eukaryota > Metazoa > Chordata > Actinopteri > Aulopiformes > Paralepididae > Notolepis > Notolepis coatsorum. The sequence continues at coordinate 129,549,598 of NC_140167.1, forward strand.
TTGGACTGAGGCGTCGTACCTAGGTAGGCAGTTTAACACTGCGACGAGGGACGACAGGATCCGTCAGGTGATATAGCGGCTGCTGATGAGGGAATCCCTCACATCCGCACTGATTGATGCTCGTCCGCCAGCGTGGGAACGCTGCCGCAGGAAGCTGCCCATATATGGGCGCGGCAGGATGGGGACAGAGGAAGGCCCGAGCCCCGACCATGACAATATGTCTATTTCAGTATCTCTGGTCAATCAATGTCAATGGTTATCAAGCTATTCATTGAAATCCTTTACTTTCACCTTTGTTTCATTATCTTTGGTTATCAAACCATTCATGTAAATCAGGGTTCAATATCAATATTCACTTAAACCAATGGTCACTTAAATCATAAGTGACATGACATATTCATATTTATCTTTACTGCAATACCAAATATTCACTCTACACGTGCATGTGTGAGCTTTTAGGATAACTCACAATGTAAGATTACACCTTTAAACGAGGGGGGCGAGGGGATAGGAAGAGGGAGAGGGGGGGGAGAGAGAGAGAGAACGGGAGAGAGAGAGAGAGAGAGAGAGAGAGAGATAGCTTAACTATTCCTCTTTTAGCCAAAGGCTTGAACAGTAATTTAAATACTTATTACAATGCGCTAGGTCAGAGAGCACCAAAGTCAAACCTACTTTTACCGTAACATACTTTGGGTAGTTTAAGACTGCTCTTAAACTTCATGGGAAATATTGCTTTCCTAGAATAATTTGCTCCTATTAAAACTTCACAAAATGGTGTCTCCTAACATTCAGTTCTGACTGGAGGTGTATAATGACATGTGTGTTCTGGTGACGTATGCATACTGCGGCCTTCAGACACATTTTCAGGGAAAGTGATTACCCTTATTCCATATTTTCGTTAGGTCACCATATTTCACATTATAGTCAAACGACCTTACTTCACATTATAATCAGCGCTCAGGTTTCAGCATTGGATACACAAATCACAATGTACTGTACTTTAATAATATAACGTCTTTTATACCCCAGCGGCAGGTAACGATGAAAACGCCATTTTCCCTCGCGGCAAATGCATATCACAATGTGCGTGCACATAACATATTTTATATTCTTACTGACGTGGTTAAACATTCAACTCATTTCACAATTTTTTTTTTAATCTACTTTTTCTCCCCATTTTTTCTATTTTTCTCCCATCCCAATTTCGTATTGTCCAATTCTACCCTCCCCTGTCTCGAACGTTGTTAGACCATGCCTCCCACTGGTCGGCTGCAATGTGGACCAAGCCTTGCATCATGTGTCCCCTCCGGTACACGAGGCAGCTGTCGCATATTTTCACCTGTACAGCGCGATCTCTCAGTGGCGAGGAGTAACGCGTGGGAGGCTCACGCTGCCCCTGTTGCTTCCTGATTCTGCTGTACAGGCGCACCAACCGACCTGTAGGAGTCGCTGTCCACAACGTCCGATCCCCACCCACCGGCTTTCCCACCCCCTAATACTGCCAATTGTATTATTATGAACTACCAGCCAAGCCGGAAGCAACGCCGAGAGCTGGGCTCGAACCCAGCATCTCCTGCGTTAGTGGCGAGCGCCTTGCCCACTGCGCCACTTAGCCACCCTCTCATTTCACAATTCTTGTTACTCATTTCACCTAACGTTCTAACTTCTAAACGATAGTGTTTTCGGTACTTTTCACCGTGTACTGACCTGAAAGCATAGGATATGATCAAGAGGAATGAAGACACGTGTTGCTCAGTTAACTCCAAGACTCCTCTGGCGTGAGAGGGCAGAAACCGTCACCTGGCGCATCACCTGAACTACATGGTTCCGCTCTTAACTTCCTGTCTAATAAATTCTCCATCTCACAGTCAATGTGAACTTGGTTAATTATATTAGCTGGTAATTAAATGTTTACCATACTTCTTCTAATCATGTAAATTAGATCGGTACAATTGCAAAAATTACACAAGATTATGCACATATTCTTGAGGATACTACATATACGTGGTTGCCGCAAATCGGTAAGGGGATGCAGACCAGAGAAAGACTTTCGTCTTGTTTACAACAGGGTCCCCCATTTTCAATTCATAATGAATTGTAAGTAAGGGTGCAATTAGCACCGTGCAATCCATTCTTTGTGGATCTCGCCCAGTGTGTCCTTGTTTTGTTTTTTCCTTTGACCCCATCTGACCGTAGCTGCTCCCACAAAGTGCCTTGAGTAATGTGCCAGTGTTGTTGAAAAGCTAAAATTGGGATAAAACTAAAACTGACAGAAACAAAAAGAAAGTTCCTCTCCACCTGTGGCTTTGAGTAACACTCAAAGGATCAGCTCTTGTCCAATTCAAAGTTGAATACTTATTTGTCTACTTATTTCTCACTTTTAGATTGATGACTAGAAAAAGAGCAAGTATCTTGACTAGGGATGGGTACCGAATTCGGTACTTTTGAGGTACCGAACCGAAACACGTCGGTACTACCGAGTATCGAATCAAGTGAGAAACCGTTTTTTTTTACGACTGAGGTAGGTAAATTAAATTTCTTGAGACTAAAGTACCGAAAAAAGGTACCGTTGGGTACCGGTATCGGTTCAAATGTGAAAGGTACCCATCCCTAATCTTGACTGAGGACAGATGTATAGATGGTAAACGTCTTGTTGATCAATGGAGACCTAGGTTTCGGTCAATACCATTTTCAAGTCTAGTCACCCCAGTGATTAAAATTGGAACTGAAAGCGAAATTGACCACAACTGTGAGTAACCCTCATGTCAAATAAATCCAGTAATCACCCCCCCCCCCCCCCCCCCCCCGCTTTCTTAGCCAGTCCTCGTGAAAGCTTCTCTGGGTCCCTCACTGTCACCTTCTCCCATGGGGAAGGTCAGAGCCTTCCCCTGGTGTGGAACTAATGATCTGACAAAAGCCCCCCCGATTTCCATGGGGCCAAGTCAGAATAGAACACTGCACGAGACATCCATCACATGTCGGAGTCAGCTGATGGAAGAGGAGAGGGCACATCATCGAAGAAGCAGAGGAATCTCGGACCAAAAGCGTCTGTCTCTCGTCAAGAGCCACAGGTGCACTCCCGGCACCAGTGAGTCATCTCTGTCAGAGCCGATAAAGCCATGGCTTTGATTAGTAGGAGAATGCATACGTACGTAAAGATTGTGCCTAGGGGGGGGGGTGTGACGTGAGGGGTTCTCTCTACAATGGAAAACAAGTCGGGTGGAAAGCATGTACAGGCCGAGCACAGAGAGAAGATATCACACGAAGCAGTACGTGCCGGGCGCTGCTGCATGCCGTCCTCTGAGGCTAGCCCTAGTTTCGTGGAGATGTTTATTATTGATAGGGGTGGATGATAGCCTTGGGATGAATTGCATAATCTAGCGCCGCCTCTAATGGATACAGGAAATGGATCAGGCTATCAGTCATGCCTCTGTGGGTGGGCCAACGTGTTTGTGTTTATTTGTTTCTCCCTGTAAGTGTGTGCGCATGTGTGTGCGCACTTGTGTGCATACACGCATGTCTGTGTTTACACATGTGCCTTTGGATGTTTGTGCAAAATATTTTAGGCGGGCGTGTATGCAAATCTGACTTCTTCTTGTCAGCTTGTACTATTTGGATCACTGAGTACTCAAGAGCCATTCCATAACCATGACGTTAAGATCCCAGTGACTGTGGCAAAACTGGTAAACAATAATGTTTCCTCATTAAGGAGATGGGGAACTAAAAAAGGGCAGATTCTTTTCAGGCCTTCAGTCCATCGCTTGGCAACACCCCCCCCCCCCCCCTGTCTGGGAACTTCAAAGAGTGGTTGCCACCGTCGGGGAGTCAGCCAGTGCTTTAGTAATTGGGCATTGATGTCGATATAATGAGCCTAACAGCAACTGATTAGAATATCAATGTTAATCGCTGATGGAGTAGCTTGTGCCGGGTGACACACATGCACTCTGCGAGGCCAACACGAGGAGAGACGTGGGGTCAATGGGGCTCCGTCTCCCCTTGAGAAAGTGCCTTTTGATTAGCATCATAGGAAGGTGCGCTGGAAGGTCCTATGTCAAAGTTGAGGTCAAGTCACTTTGAATTAAATCGATTCAGTGGGTGGATTTTCCTCATTCAAATACTGAACACATACTGGCGTGCAGAGTGTTAAACAAGTAGCATAGCTCTCCTGGTTGTTTGGTCCGATCTTGTGACTGGAAACTTTATAGTGAAATGCAGAAATAATGTGGGCAGCTCTTTGTGTTTGTTGATATGTTGGCACCATGTGCCTACTCCACACATTCTTGCAGTTCAGTGAGAATTGAGTCCCACTGCACTGTAGCTACATGGGATTGTAAGTGACTAAAAAGGGTCTGAGTTTTCAAAACAGCCTAAAATATTTCCTATTGAACTGGGGAAATTAATAATGAAGGGGTTATATACAGGTTAGATAACTCTAATCATTGTTTAATTTAAAGGGGACATCTTTTTAATATAGGTAATTGAGGTCCCCTAAACATGTCTTTGAAGTTTCAGATGATGTATTCTAGCAGCCTCTATACCCCTCTGTTTCAGTACTGTTCTCAACGGGCTGTTTCTGTGCCTGTAACTAGGTTTCGTCGTACATCTAGCAGCGGTGCACAAGCCTGTACCATTGTACACAATTCAGATCAAAATGTCAAACTAGACATTGCAAATAAAATATGACTCAAGATCCAGCAATAGCATATCAAATGTTCCGTTAAAAGTTTTTTAGATTCAACTTTAGGTAGAAAAGATAAGATTCATGAGTGAGTCACCATTTTGTACAGGCACATTTCCCCAAGATCTCTTCACACGCACATACACACACGTTGTTAACTACAGCGACGGTGGCTGCAACTTTGAACGGCTCGTTTCAAGAGGGAGAGAGGTCTTGTCACAGTTGAACTGCAGAAATCGGTCCTCTTTAAGGCTAGCAACCATGTACTCCATGGTGAGTACCTTTTATGTAAAACTGTAGCTAGGACTAAATTGTCATAGAGATACATTACATTACAAGACATAAGGAATAGCATCTGAAAATAAGATGTCAAGTGTTAAGTGACATTTATCGATTGCCGTCTTGTAGCCGTCATTGCACATTAAGGATGCTCTATGTTTTACAGCAAAGTTTTAACGGCGGAGACAGCGGGTGCTTCTTCTTCTTGCCGTCAAGCCCTTGCGTCAGCCAAACCGTATAGGAGGGGGTGTGTGACTAAAGGATATTAGCCTGAATCTGATGTGCCATGTGCTGCATTCCTATGGGCCTAGGAAGACATTCCCTGTGTGCACATTGATGTGTCTCTGGACCCCCCCCCTCCCCTCCCCTCCCTTCCCTTTAAAATCCACACTTTTGCTTAAGCCTCTGAAATTTACCAACACACATCTCTCTTTCTCTCACACTTTCCAACACACACATGAGCAAACACACTACTATTTATCCCTCTCTCTGCCTCTCTTACTAACACACACACACACACACACACACACACACACACACACACACACACACACACACACACACACACACACACACACACACACACACACACACACACACACACACACACGCACATGCACAATTGCATAAACATAGCCTTCTCTCTCTCTCTCTCTCTCTCCCTCTCTCTCTCTCTCTCTCTCTCTCTCTCTCTCTCTCTCTCTCTCTCTCTCTCTCTCTCTCTCTCTCTCTCTCTCAACACATCAACTTGTACACAAACAGCTGTCTCACAAGTACAGTACATCATTATCCACATATCTATGTACATCATATCTACAGTGTAATTAATATTATGTACGTCAATCCTCCACTTGTTTTGTGTGCTCTCCTGTATACAGTTTTTTTTCCGATTGCTTAACTCATTGGGCGCCATTCACAAGAAAAGTCGGGTTAACCCGCCAATCGCTTGAGCGCCAATCACAAGAAAAGTCAGGTTTTAATCGTTATTTCTTTTATTCGCTATTACCATTCATCAGGGCATCCTGTGCATACTGTTCTGAATGTGTCTGAGCTGGCAGACGGTCAATACCGCCCTCTAACGCCTTCGGCCGCTATTGCACTCCATTTGAAACAATGTACAGATGCAGCCATTCGTTTTTCTAACCATTTTGTTGCGACGAGCGCACGGTGGTCTCACGTCATTGGAATTAATTAGGAAACCAGGCTGCTGTTCTGTTTTTATGCCGCCAGGAGACACAAAGTCGAGTGAGTCTGTTGACTTCCTCATCGCTGTGCCTTTGTGTTGATAACAGGCGAGCCACTGTCAACACTGGCAGGGCGCGCGACTGAGAGAGACTTGTTTATTGTGAATTGAAAATACGCCGGTAAAGTGGGGAGGGAGACTTGTTTATTCAAGTAAGCTATAATACAGTATATAATATGGCCACCAGACATATTCTCTCCGTGAAATTGCATTTCTCCGTCGCGCAAAAAGCTGCTTTCTTTTACTTTGAAAAAGGACATGTCAACAACAGGATGGATCTGGAATGCAACTACTGTACAGTATGTATGGATTATGCATTGAAACTCGAAAGTAAATAAACAAACTAATAAAACTTTCAAAACTATGTTCCAACATGTGTATTGTTTTCATAAATGTTTACTAAGATTGTACTCTTGTATTTTGCACTGTATTAAGCCATACCGTGAGCTGGTGACTTCATTCGCGCTACAACGTCTACAGACTGTATGAATTAATGTGCTTTTTGGTAACAATAACTTTGTTTAAACACGCAATGTTGCTGAATAAAATAATTAAACATGACCTGTCAAATCAGCAGTCAATTATATTTTCACGTTTGTTTACCATGATTTTGTTATTTGTGTACTATAAGATGAAATAATTCGAAGTGTGTCTTCTGTGGTGAGCGTGGCGCAGCGGTATTGTAATTTTTTTTAAACACAGGCTTTCTAAAAAAGCTGGTTCGAATCCTGATATATTTTTTTTTATCGTTTTATTTTTGAACTACAGTTTGTTTTCTGGGCCGAGCTGAGCCATGCAGGCGGGGTTTAAATACTCCGGCAGGACAAGCGCTTACAACGATGCATCAACTAGCCCCCCCCCCCCCCCCCCCCTCGTTCATATGGAATGGCGGATAACGTGGGATGGACCTTTGCGACCAGTACTTGGAATGGCGATCAGATGATTGGATTATTTTTTTTGCATTACATCAGAGACAAGGTAAGGACACTATATATCCAATCTTGCGTTGATCTGATATTTTTTTCTCCCGCGATCAAAGTTGTCTTTGTGGACTGTGTGTGTGCTGTTTACCGTTGGTGGCAAGGGGGGGGGGGGGGCCCGCTCCAAGCCCCATTTCATCGGTGCATGAGGAAACATAATAACGATAATCTAGAGTTGATTTCAGGAAGATTCGATAATCAGGCGAAAAATGACAACGTGATAACTGGATTTCACTAAAGGGCTATTTTCGCGTCTTTTCCTGTGATTACTCAGAATCACCCAAACTATACTCTTATTCATCACGGTATAAAACGGAAATGTACGGATGAAAAAACTGTTTTTTGCATGTTGACCAGAAGGAACTCACTGACAATCGACAGCGTTATTAGATCCATAGCTATAATATTTCATATATTTTAAGCACTCGCAAACACGGAATTCTCTCCATTGGAAAAAACGCTGGCACGCAACGACCCAATGCCCATAGCGCCCTCTGGCGCCTAATGAGTTAAGCATGACTTTGAAAACAGGGCCTGATGTTTCAAAACACTACACACAATTAGCACAACCACACAAACAATTAGCAGAACACCTCAGAAACTTTGCTAAATGAAACACACTTGTAAAACTATACATTAATTTATAAAAACCACACTTTGTTACCATATGAAACACACACATTTCATATGACTTAATTCAGTTTGAACCAGTTACACACTGCTGTGCTTAACCTAAAACACTTTTAGCAATTATACTTCTCAGTGATTAGAGTACTGTAAGTGAAGTACACAGAGAATGTGCAAATATACAATAAATTCACCAAACACTACACAAGACCAATGATGCAAACTGATGAAAATATATTTGTCCTCTCCATATACCCAAATCAGTCAACATTTCAACATGGAGAATCACAACAAAACATGTCCCAATTTGTCATGCTACTACAGTAGTGTGCATAACACTGTAAGCTCAGAAAATATCAGAGAAACATAAAATACTGTATCCAGTACAGGCTACAATTAGAGTAAAACTAAAACGAAGCTGGATCTGACAAGAGAATTTATGGGAAACTGGGACATGTTTTGTTGTGATTCGGTACATGGAGAGACTTTTTATATTTTCATCAGTATGCATCATTGGTTGTCTTGTGTAGTGTTTGGTGAATGTATTGTATATTTGCACATTCTATGTGTACTTCACTCTCCTTCCATTTTGGTTGAAGACAGGTGAACTCACCTGCTGCATTTTTATATTGCTTAAACCTGATTGGTGTGACCTACAATTAAGCAATCGTGTGTGATGGCTGTGTCTAGCCAATTGGTTCATATGTGTGGTAATTTGACATGTTGTGTCTAATGCAATGCAAGTGTGTTTAGTGTTTTGCAAAACGTGTGAGGCTGACATTGTGCTTATAGTGGTGCAAGTCTGGGCCCATGTTTTGCTCCTTGAGTGTAAGGTTTTGATTGTGTAATACTTTTGATTTGAGTGTTTATGCAATAATAAAAACTGCAAATACTTTGTTATATTATATTATATCATATTATATTATATTATATTATATTATATTATATTATATTATATTATATTATATTATATTATATTAGACTAGATTAAAATGTTTTGTCATTATACAGCACAAGTACAGTACAATGAAAAGAGGTTTGGCATCCAACCAGAGTGCAAATGTAACAGTAAAGTGCAACAGCAATATACAATGTACAGTTGGTTAAACTGGGTACAAAATATACAAATTAGTACTACTGAGTGTAGTGCTAATCAGAGGGGTTATAGAGGGGTTGTATGCAGGTATATTCAGACAAATATGGGTATATATGCAGTAAATATAAAGATATAAATGTAAATATGCTGTATATACAGCACTGTTGTACATGCTATCATACAGAGTACAGTATATGGGTAGACAGTGAAAGCAGTAGGTAGGTATAAATTGAGTATAGGCAACAGAGTTCAGAGTCGTACAGTATGGGTAAACTCTATCCTTAATCAAAGACTCTTGTCCGCCTCACATCAGGCTCGGTAGCTTGCACAGGAAAACTTTTTTTTTTAAACTTTTAAAACAGCCTATTTAAAAAAAGCTTTTGGGATCAAACCCTCTGAGGGCCCTCCCCCAGCTGGGGGCTCTGGGTCATCAGTTCCACTCTCCTCCCCAGCCACACCCCCATGCCCCAACTGCGGAAGCTGTTTCTCGGAAGGCAGTTGGAGCCTGCGCTGTGAGCTAAAGATAGCTGTCAATAGGGTTCTCTGTTAAAAATGGAAAACTGACCCATTCTTTTACAGCTTGTCATCAGTTTATCTTTATCTTCTTTATCTTCTTTATCTTTATTATGGATCCCCATTAGTCATCACTGCAGCAACAACTAGTCTTCCAGGGGGTCCACACACAACAAAACAGTACATACAAACATAACATTATAGTAGCATACATTTACAAATATATTCCAATAATTCCAAATAGCACAGTACACAAACAGTATCAGATAACAGAAAATACAATAAAAGGGATTAAACAGGATTAAACTCTCAGACAGTCATATCTTTACAGTGTACACTACAGTATCTGTGTTTTTCTTTAATGTAAACTTATTTATTTTTATCTTAATTGAAGAAACACACTCCTCAATGTCAGTTTCAGTATTTAATACCAGACAAAGATGAAGACACCCTGAAACAGACAAAGACAGCAAACTCAGCTGACAACGTATATCATGAATACACTAAAATATATATATATCTATATAATGCATATATAATATAATATATATAATATGTATGAACAGTAATGGTGCATTAAGCATCTCACGTGAATGAGTGAACGAATGTCTCTGCAGGAGGCGAAGTGAAGAATGAAAACTAAGATGGCCGCTCAGCAATAACAGCGCAGAACAAGGCATGTCCGGTTGGATGCTGGTAAAACACTGCCCTCTAGCGGCCGGCGATAAACTCTTCATCCCCCCCAGACCGGAAAGCTAAGGGTCGGAATAGATTAACGGTCTAAATCCTGTATCCAGCTGCCGGACTCGGGCTCGTAACGTGCAGGCGGCCTCTTCATGCGGCCCGGCCGAGTAGGCAGGGGCAGCGTCGGTGGCGACCGTGGCACCGGGAGCGGCGTGCCCAGGAAGGCACCGGCAGGAGCGGTGAGGTCAGAGGCCGCCTCATCAGCAGGCGCCGTAGGGAAGGCGCCCATAGCCGCGTCGCGGGGCCCATCGGCCGGCTGCTGAGTAAACCCCTGGGGCATCGCGGGCGGGGGCTGACGGGTGGGGACAACGGGTGAGGGCAGATGTCCCAGGGCAGTAGGTGGCGGCGACGGCGCAGCCGACTGCTGATGGGCGCATGGTGTGGCCGGTGTGTAGACGCAGAGGAAACGCTGGTTGCGCAACGTCAGATGTCCCGAACCATCAACCCTGACCCGTTACTGGTCGTGGCCCAGTGACTCCACCACCACACCTGACCTGTCCCATTTGTGAGTGTCGGACCCTGCTGGTTTTGGAGGAATACTCTCTCGCCGAGTGCCAATGGGCGGAGCGGTATTGAGTGAGTCCCCAGAGACTCGGTGGTACGGGACATACGGGTCCGAAGGGCGTCCTCCTTTGCCGCCCATGCCTCGCGCCACAGCAGACGGATATGCAGGTTCGAGAACTTCTCGAGGCGGTTCACGAGGAGAGCGAGCCCTGAGGGGGGCGGCCGAAGATGATCTGCGCTGGCGAGAGGTTGCAGTCGGGGTCAGGTGTGTTTCTCAACTGCAGCATTCGGCGCAGGAAGCAGTCCTGATCAAGGCTGCCCGACGGGCCGGTGTTGGAAATCAGGAGGCGCTTAGCAGTCTTCACCGCCACTTCTGCCCTCCCGTTCGACTGTGTAAAGATGATGGAGGATACACGGTGCTTGATGTGCCATAGGCGGAGGAAGTCCTCAGTGTGGCTCGCCTTGAATTCCGGACCGCCATCGCTTGAGAGCTCCTCCGGTACGCCGAAGGTGGCGAAGAACGAACAGAGGTGTTGGACCAGGCCCGCTGAGCCTGCCAGGGCAGTACCAGCCATAGAGCTCAGGACCTCTACCCAGCCCGAGAGCCGGTCCCGGACAACTAGGTAGTGGCGGCCCCCATAGTCGAAGAAGTCCGCAAACACCGCCTCGAACGGAGTGGATGGGGGTGATGATGGCAGGGGGCGTGTAGCCACCTGTGACGGAGCATTGCGGTTGCAGTCTGCACACCCGTCCCTGGTGGCTTGAATGTCCCCTGACATCCCGGGCCAGTAGACTATCGCTCGGGCATGCTGCCCCATCGCTGAAGTCCCCTGGTGGGCGGCGTGGAGATGCCAAAGGACTCTCACGGAGGGATGGGGGAACCACGATGCGGTCCTGATAGAGCAGGACGCCGTCCTGTGCGTAGACGGACTCACAGACCGATGACAGGCTCGCCAGGGCGGGGTCGTTGACGTCAATCCCACCCTCCTGCTCGATGAGGCGGAGGAGTTGGCCAAGGCCCTCGTCAGCCGCTGTCTCCCGTGCGAGGAGGGGCCAAGAGACGTCACCGAGCTCTTGTGCATCGTCACGGATGGAGGCCATGAGTGCTGATTCCACGGCGTCAGGCTCGCTCGGCAGCCACAGTGAGATGCCGCTCGTCGAGCCCGAGGGGGAAGGGTGCCTTGAAGTGGCGTCAGCGGCATAGTTGCTCTTGCCAGGCAGATGCACAATGTCAAAGCGCCACGGGAGGGTGCGCTGCTTGAGTCTAAATAGACGCAAGTTCGTAATCTCATCCAGCGTGCGGTCGCCAAAGATCTTGTGGTCGGTGACCACGACGAGGTTGTCGGACCCCTGCGTGAAGTACCGCGTCTGTTCCAGACCCCAGGCCACAGCCAGGGCTTCTCCTTCGACAGCCGCATAATGCTGCTGCGCAGGGGACAGGAAACACGACCCCGCGAGGGTGATCCTCCATCCTCCTGAACAGCAGTCCGGTATGCCCGAGGCACAGTGACTGCTGGAGCAGGAAGTAGCCAATGCCGAGCTTGGACCAGTCAGGGCGGAGGCAGGTACGCTTCTGCATGTCGTAGATCTCCACGCCCTCACGGATGGCCCCAATTATGGCATGCTTGGATGTCTGGAAGGCCTCCTCCAGAGCGGAAGACCATCGGAACACACAACGTGGGCTGAGGAATGGCTTGAATGGAGCCATCGTGTCACGCAGCTGGGCATAGTTAGCCACCTGGTTAACAAGGCCGAACCAGCTCCTGATATCCGTTGTGGAGCCCGGTGTAGGGAAGTCCCGGATGGCGTCCAAGTATTTCGGGAGTGGTTCGATGGTAGACTCCGACACCCTGAAGCCAGCGAAATCGACGCACCTCTCCGCAAATTGAAGCTTATCCGGGTTCAACACGATGCCCGACCGGCCGACACGCGTGAGGAAGTCGATGGTCCTCCACCAGTGTTGCTCCAGGTCAGTGTCATAGTGGATGGTGTCATCCACACAGCGTTCCTTGCACTCATAGTCCGAGAGGATGGCGTCGAACCGGCGGTTGTAGCCATCCCCTGACGACAGGAAGCCCTGTGGTGCCCTGGTGTAGCGCCAACGGCCAAAGGGCGTGATGAAGGTAGTGAGGTGGCGATCCGACTCACGCAGGGGGACGCTGTGGTAGCCGTTCCAGGCGTCCGTGACGGTCTTCCAGGTGCCCTTCGGGACGCGGCGTGCAAGGTGGAACGGAGACTCGGTGGCGAAGGTTTCACGTTGGCAGAACTTGTTGAGGGGGGAGAGGTCCACGGTTCTGCGGGTGGAACCGGCGTGCTTCCGAGTGACCACCATGCGATGGCACCACATGACAGGCTCGCCGTATGGCACACGTTCAATGACCCCAAGGGCCTCGTCCCGCAGGAGGTCATCGTGGACCCTCCGCTGCCAGTGTAGAGGCACGTTGGCCGCGGTGTGGCATGCCTTGGGTGTAGCTGCGGGGTCCACGTGCATCTCGATAGGCGGTCCTTCCATGCATGGCAATGCCCGATGAGGGCAGGTGTTGAACGTCGACGAGGCATATCTCCCGAGTAGCCAACCCTTCATCCGGCTGTTGTTCTCTGGCGTACAGGGGAACGGCAGTGCCGCGAGGCGCGCGCGGGGGACCGTGCACTGGGAGCATGAGCACGGTGCGTTCTGGGGGTCACCTGGCCCTACGCAGCCCCTGTGGGTTGACCTCGTAGCATTGACGAGTTGACAGGCTGAGGCTGATGGGTCGCAGGTCGTCCTGTGCGAAACCGCAGGCCAGGAACTCATCCAGAGACCAAAGGTCCGACTGCGCGCCAGTGTCTGCGACGGCAGATATCCGAGCCCCGTTGGCTGAGCCCCGGTTGCTGGTGCCATCCCTCAGTCCGACTGGCATGTCCACCGAGATGGTGATCAGTGCTCGGGGGTGGTCCCTCAGCCTGGCTCGTTTCCATTCGCCCTTGGAGAATATGTGGTGCTCGAGTCTGATAGGTGCAGGCCTGTTGACACAGCCATGCGACGTAGGGGCGTGGCGTCGGCGATGGCTCCCGCAACGTCGGCCAGGGTGGGCTCCAGCTTGCTCCGATGAGACCTGGGAGATCAGCTCCGACCCCACGGCGGCCTGTTGACCGTCGGATGGTGGCTGTTGACGCCTCTGTTGTCGGCGGGCCCTGTAGCAGCCGATGCACACCTGGTGAGGCTTAGGATTCCACCCGCGAGGCCCCTCCGTGAAAATGTTAAAGACGCTCTTGCATTCCGGGCATGACGCTCGTTTAGCCCCGTCCGCAGGGCTCGGGGCGGGACTCGTCTGTGGAGTCGTCTTAAGGCGCCGGAATGACGACATGGCTGACAGGGAGGACGACGGGAGAGCGTTACGGGCCATCTCCTTGTTCTCGACAATCGCGATTACCTCGTTAACTGGCTTGACCAGGATGTCAGTCGTCCCCAGCGTCTCGCGGCGTATGTATGAGTCATAAATGCCATTGAGCAGGACATCGCGGATAATGTGGTCGGTGTAGTCGACGTTCGCACCACACACGCATGCCGCACTATATGCGCATGTCTCTGCTTTGCCCCGCACTCTGGCGAGTGCGCGGAATGTCTCGTCGCGTTCCTGTCGTAGCTGAAGTAGCTCGGTGCGCAGGACAAATGTAGCGACCGGGATGACAGCCAGAGAGCGCATGACGGCGATCAGGTCCTGCAAAGGTCCGGTAGCGGCGCCGGGGGCTGCTTTCAGCAGGCTGTCTCCAAGCACAGGCCCGGCGCACTGAAACAATTGGACGGGGGCCTGGGCATCCTCTATGCCTGAGCCGGTACACAATACGTCCCAACGTCGGATGAACACGTTCCATTCCTCTATTGACACGCCCACGTCAACCCTGGGCCGATCGAGTCTCGGGCCGCGAGGGGCTGGGGCCTGGGCCGGTGCGGCCATGACAGGCGCTGCGTGCTGGTGGGCAAGTCCATGATTGTTCAACATAGCAATGGCGAGTGCTTCAGACACGTTGCCGGATGTGAACTCACAGCCGGGGACTTCGCATCCAACGACGACCATGGTGTCTTCATGAAGAAACACACTCCTCAATGTCAGTTTCAGTATTTAATATCAGACAAAGATGAAGACACCCTGAAACAGACAAAGACAGCAAACTCAGCTGACAACGTATATCATGAATACATAATAACACTAAAATATATATCTATATAATGCATATATAATATAATATATATAATATGTATGAACAGTAATGGTGCATTAAGCATCTCACGTGAATGAGTGAACAAACGTCTCTGCAGGAGGCGAAGTGAAGAATGAAAACTAAGATGGCCGCTCAGCAATAACAGTGCAGAACAACGCATGTCCGGTTGGATGCTGGTAAGATGTTGCCCTCTAGTGGCCGGTGATAAACTCTTCATTAATGCTGTTTTAAAATTATTATCTTACTGGTTATCTGTGTAAGATGTACTGGCAGTTTGTTCCAATATGACATGGCTCTATATAACACAGTTTTCTTTGCTGCATTGGTTTTTGGTAGTAGCAGTGTGAACGTTTCCCTACAGGCATGCCTAGTATTATACTTGTGTCGATCATGTGTACATGTTAGCTGTGAATACAAACAGATAGGTTCTCTTGAGATATAGATATTCATCATCAACAAAATCAGGCTGCAATCCAGCCTGTCTTCCACCTTCAACCACGACAACTTGGTATGCATCCCCTCCACACTGTTTCTCATTGAGCAGTTCAGGGCCAGTTCACACAGTCTTCTAATATAATGGCAAACCGAACTGTCTTAGACAGAGCCTGCCTTGTCCGCTAGCGGTCCCATAGACATGTGTGCTTGTCTCCTCAAACCTCGGTGTGACTTATTTACCCCTTCTCCACGGCGTACACATTATCCGAAGAAGTCGTTGCTTTCATTTGTGCAGATATAGGCCAGTCTATAGGTAGTGTATATTGTTGCGAAGATAGATGTAGGATGGATGGACAGGATGAGTAATTTGTTTTCTCGCTTATTGATGCTGATGCGCCATCATGTTTGCTCTCACGGCGTTTCGGAGAGCCGTACCCCGTCAAATTGGCGCTCCTTGCCTCCACCACATAGATGTGCATTGATGCGTACGCTCCCATTCACTTTGCATTCCTCCCCTCCTTTATCTCTTCCTTGCTCTACTTTACATTGTTTCCTCTCCCACTGTTACAAGCCCCCCGCCCCTCCCACCCATCTGCCTGCCCCCCCTCCGTGTACGTTACACCTTCTCTTTCTTTTCATCTCGTCTATCTTCAAGTTCAAGTTCAAGTTCTTTAATAGTTGTCATACAGAAGTACAGAATACTTTCATACAAAATGCTTCTTACTGTTACGCTCCAGAGACTGTGCTAGACAAGATAGTATCAAATAACATAATAACATAATATAGCATGAATTTAGAAGAAGAAAATTAGGTCACAGTGTTCGGTATAGACATATGTACAATGTTCTGAGTTACCATATAATATACAATACACAATACTATGCAGTGTACTAATGTACAGTACTATCTAGTGCAAAGCAGAAATGGGATGAGGTACAATTTTAGGTACAATTTACAGTAAGGTGTACGAGTTGTAGTGCAATCCTTCATCCATAAATATAAAGTGTGGGGAGTGGGTGCTACAGTGTGTTTGTTTAAAGTGGGTGTGTGCTATAAGTGTGTGGACTGGGTGCTACAGTGTGTTTGTTTAAAGTGAGTGTGTGCGTGTGGATGTGTGTGCTATGTGCGTTTGGTGGTTGTTGTTGTGTAGTGTTCATTCATTGTTCGTTTAGCAGCCTGATGGCCTGGGGATAGAAGCTTCTTCTGAGTCTTTCTGTGCTCGCCTTGAGACTCCTGTATCGCTTGCCTGACCGCAGCAGTTCAAAGAGGCAGTTGTTCGGGTGACTGGAGTCTTTAATGATTCTCTTAGCCTTGCCCTTGCAACGCTTGTAGTAAATGTTCTGGAGGGTGGGGAGCCCCCCTCCAATTGTGCGTTCGGCTGAACGTGTCACTCTTTGTAGTGTGCTTTGGTCTTGTGCAGTGCTATTCCCAAACCAGGAGGTGATGTTGCCGGTCAAGATGCTCTCTATTGTACATGAGTAGAAGTTCTTAAGGATCTTCTGGCTGACTTGGAACTTCCTTAGGCGCCTGAGGAAGTAGAGGCGTTGTCGTGCCTTCTTCACAACACTGTTAATGTGTGTGGTCCATGTCAAGTCCTCGGATATGTAGGCTCCGAGGTACTTAAAGCTGTTGACTCTCTCAACCGGTGCCCCGTCGATGCTGAGGGGGCTGTAGTCCTTGACCCCCGACCTCCTGAAGTCCACAATCATCTCCTTTGTTTTGCTGACGTTCAGGGAGAGGCTGTTTTCCTGGCACCATCCCGCCAGGACCTTGACCTCTTCCAGGTAGGCCCTCTCGTCGTTGGCAGAGATCAGGCCCACCACCACTGTGTCGTCAGCAAATTTGACGATTGTATTGCTACTCCGCTGAGCCACACAGTCGTGTGTGTACAGGGAGTAGAGGAGGGGACTCAGAACACAGCCCTGGGGGGCCCCTATGTTGAGGGTGATGGATGAGGAGGTGCAGTTGCCTGCTCTCACCACCTGGGGTCTGCCAGTCAGGAAGTCCAAGACCCACTGGCAGAGGTCATAGCCCAAGCCCAGGTCCCTGAGCTTGGCTATGAGTATGGAGGGGACTATGGTATTGAATGCCGAGCTGTAGTCGATGAATAGCATTCTCACATAGTTCCCCTGCCTCTTGTCCAGGTGTGATGCTGCTGTGTGCAGCACATGGGATATGGCGTCCTCCGTGGACCTGTTGGGGCGGTATGCAAATTTCAGGGGGTCCATGTTGATGGGGAGGGAGGAGCAGATGTAGCCCTTTACTAGCTTCTCGAAGCACTTCATGGCTATGGAGGTGAGAGCTACAGGGCGGTAGTCGTTGAGGCAAGCAGGCTTGGATTTTTTGGGTACAGGGATAATAGTGGACTTCTTCAGGCAGGTGGGGATGACAGCCTGTTCTAAGGACAGGTTAAATATGTCAGTGAATACTGGGGCCAGTTGGTCGGCACAGACTTTTAGGACGCGGCCGGGGATGCCGTCTGGACCTGCTGCCTTCCTGATATTCACTTTTTTAAAGGTCCGCCTCACCTCATGCTCTGTTACCCTGAACACTGCGCCTCCATCAGCAGCCGACCCCCCCCCCCCCCCCCCCATTGCCGAGGCTTGTGAGCTGGTGTTGTTATTACCAGCATCAAACCTCGCATAGAAGGTATTGAGGTCATTTGCTAAGGAGATGTCACTGTTCAGTTTGAGGGAGGCGCCTTTGTAGTCTGTCATCGTTTTGAGCCCCTGCCACATAGCTCTAGAGTCAGCTTGTTCAAACTGGAGTTCAATTTTATCCCTGTAGCGTCGTTTGGCCTCTGACACTGTCCTCCTTACGTTGTATCGCGCCACCTTGTGGTCATTCATGTTGCCTGCCTCTAGGCCGTCGTTGTATGCTTTGGTGCGCTCTCTCAGAGCTTCACGGACGGATTTGTCTACCCAGGGTTTTTGATTTGGGTAAACTTTCATTTTGGTAGTGGGGATTGTTTCTTTCACCCTAGTACAAACATAGTCCAGCACTGTCTCCGTGTAGGCATTAATGTTATCTGTGTCGCGGAACACATTCCAGTCTGTGTTGTGAAACACTGACCGGATCGTATCCTCTGACGTCACATCCCATTTCTGCACCTCTCGCGAGACTACAGGAGTACTTTTAATTCTCTGTCTGTACTTTGGTGAAAGAAAAATGGATGCGTGATCTGACTTACCGAAGCCACTATCAGAATGAGCCTTGTAGCCACCTTTAAATTGCGTGTAACAGTGATCTAGGATGTTACCGCCTCTGGTGTTGCAAGTCACATGCTGATAGAAGTCAGGCAATACCTTTCTCAGATTGGCGCTATTGAAATCTCCCAGAACTAAAATGGCGGCGTTAACATTCGCCACTTGGATTCTATTTACCTCGTTGTGTAGTCTGGAGAGCGCAACATTGTTGCTGGCTTGCGGTGGAATATACACTCCGACCAGGACGATCGCCGTTAACTCCCTCGGGAGGAAGAAAGGACGACACTTGATGGTTATATATTCCAGTTCTGGGGAGCAGTGGTTGGATAATTCCTTCACATTAGTTGGGTCGCTCCAATTTTTGTTAAACATGAAGGCAATACCTCCTCCACGTTGTTTACCGGACTCTGCTGATCTGTCCTTGCGGTGGATAAAGAAGTGATCAGCCGGTTGAATTGCGTGGTCTGGGACGTCCGGCGTCAACCACGTCTCGGTGAAGCAGAGGACGTTGCAGTCCCTAACGTCTCTTTGATATTGAATCCTTGCTCGGATGTCATCCAGTTTATTGTCAATTGATTGTACATTGGCTAGTAATATACTGGGCAGTGGTGTGCGGTGGCGTCTGGATCTCAGCCTGTTACGGATCCCAGCCCTCTTCCCTCGCCGTCTGGTTCCTCTGTTCCTGGGGTCTAGGAACAAAGGATCTGGTCCTGATCTCCGGAGAATTTCTTCAGGCCATTGATGCGGTTCGGAAAGCTGATCCAGTGAGTAATCCAGTTGGTAAGTTTCCCGTAATCCAATGTCTATGAGTGACTGACGGTCATATACATTAAATGCACCAACAGTTGGTACGAACAAAACTCTAAAAACTATAAATATTAACAAAAGTAAACACAGTCTCGACGGAGCGAACAGAGAGGCAGCCGGTCGTAGCAGCGCCATCATCATCTCTATCCCCCTTCCGACCTCATTTCCTCCCACATCTGCCTCTCTTTGTTCCGCCCCCTGTCAGACGGCGGGGTGCGTTGGACGTCAGGCGAGGCGCAGCATGGAGGTCAGACGCGGAATGAGTGATGATGGGTCGGCTTGTTTTCCCCAGTTTATTTTTTGCCGCTGTGACCTGCCTAAGCCAGGGACGCCTTTTTGTACAAAGTGCTTTGGTGCTAGGCACGTGTGGTGTTTGGTGTGTGTGTGTGTGTGTGTGTGTGTGTGTGTGTGTGTGTGTGTGTGTGTGTGTGTGTGTGTGTGTGTGTGTGCGTGCGTGCGTGCGTGCGTGCGTGCGTGTGTGTGTGTTTGTCAGGTTCGCTAACACAGGCAGGTAGATAGACAACAGGTCCTGGCCACAGGCCCAAAGCTGAGCTGCTGGAATGCAGGAGGAGAGGATGAGAGAGAGGAGAGAGGTGAGGCAGAGCCACAGCAGCCCCTGCAGGAGGTTTATGGAACTAGGTTTGGTAGCTAGCTGTAGCTGAGTGGGTGGGAAGGGATCAGAAATGGAGTGGATAGGGAATGGAAATTAGCTTTAGCTACATGCAGAGAAATTAATGGAGGCTTTTAAGAGCAGGTATCTACAGTAGATATGCATACGGTGTGTACATGTTGGTCATAAACACCTGCGTGCTTGAACCCAGGCTTGCACTCACTAACATGTTACTCTCTCTCTCTCTCTCTCTCTCTCTCTCTCTCTCTCTCGTCTCTCTCTTCTCTCTCTCTCTCTCTCTCATCTCTCTCTCTCTCTCTCTCTCTCTCTCTCTCTCTCTCTCTCTCTCTCTCTCACACTTACTCTTTTGTTTCTCACTCTCACTCTCACACATACACAAGGCAAGCGCAAGCAAGCATTCTCGTATAGCTATATGCATGTGGACTATTTCCAACAAAAGCACACACACACACACACACAACACACAACACACACACACACACACACACAGACTCCCAGACCCAAGAAGCGCTAGGATCAGTCGAGTCCCCTGCCATGTACTGTATGTACTTTGCTGAATTACCACCCTGCTGTCCAGATTTGTGTACCAGCGGCAGTCTGGGGCCGCTGGGCAGTGTGGAGAGTTGTGCCAGGCTCTGCAGCAGCACATAAGGCCACGCCATATGGTCCCGGCTGATTGGCCCCCTCTCACTGTCAGTGGGAGAGAGTCTGCAGGAGATTCAAATTCTATCACCTTCTGTCTGTCCCTTCGTCCCTCTCTCTCCTTATGCACCCCCCCCACCCCCCTCCATTTCATTCACTCTACTTTCGCAGTCATTTCCACCTCTCTGCTCCTTTCTTCTTCCTGCGTACATCCTTAGTCCTCTCCTCACGCTGCCTCCCTCCCCCGGGGCCATCTCCCTCTCTGCTGTTACCCTGCCTGACAGAGTCACACCGTCTCCCCCTCTGCTGTTACCCTGCCTGACAGAGTCACACCGTCTCCCTCTCTGCTGTTACCCCTGCCTGACAGAGTCACACCGTCTCCCCCTCTGCTGTTACCCTGCCTGACAGAGTCACACCGTCTCCCCCTCTGCTGTTACCCTGCCTGACAGAGTCACACCGTCTCCCCCCTCTGCTGTTACCCTGCCTGACAGAGTCACACCGTCTCCCTCTCTGCTGTTACCCTGCCTGACAGAGTCACACCGTCTCCCTCTCTGCTGTTACCCCTGCCTGACAGAGTCACACCGTCTCCCTCTCTGCTGTTACCCTGCCTGACAGAGTCACACTGTCTCCCCCTCTGCTGTTACCCTGCCTGACAGAGTCACACCGTCTCCCCCTCTGCTGTTACCCTGCCTGACAGAGTCACACCGTCTCCCCCCTCTGCTGTTACCCTGCCTGACAGAGTCACACCGTCTCCCCCTCTGCTGTTACCCTGCCTGACAGAGTCACACCGTCTCCCTCTCTGCTGTTACCCTGCCTGACAGAGTCACACCGTCTCCCCCCTCTGCTGTTACCCTGCCTGACAGAGTCACACCGTCTCCCCCCTCTGCTGTTACCCTGCCTGACAGAGTCACACCGTCTCCCTCTCTGCTGTTACCCTGCCTGACAGAGTCACACCCGTCTCCCCCTCTGCTGTTACCCTGCCTGACAGAGTCACACCGTCTCCCCCTCTGCTGTTACCCTGCCTGACAGAGTCCACACCGTCTCCCCCCTCTGCTGTTACCCTGCTGACAGAGTCACACCGTCTCCCTCTCTGCTGTTACCCTGCCTGACAGAGTCACACCGTCTCCCCCTCTGCTGTTACCCTGCCTGACAGAGTCACACCGTCTCCCCCTCTGCTGTTACCCTGCCTGACAGAGTCACACCGTCTCCCCCTCTGCTGTTACCCTGCCTGACAGAGTCACACCGTCTCCCCCCTCTGCTGTTACCCTGCCTGACAGAGTCACACCGTCTCCCCCTCTGCTGTTACCCTGCCTGACAGAGTCACACCAGGCTTGTTGTAAGAGACGATGACAACAGGCGGGTGGCTCGGAGCCCTCCTCCCTATAACCTGTGTTGGCTGGCAGCCACCCTCCTGCCATCCCTCCTGCTTCTCCTCCCCGAGAAACAGAGGCTTACCACCCCCCCACGCAAGGGGTAGAGCCAGATACTGAGAGTTTGCAGAGAAAAAGGCACTCTTGAAGTCAGCCGCGGGGCCCCTCTCTCCCGGGTTGCTTTCCTCTCAGTTGCATCATGCCTGGCATAAAGCAAGAGTCCCTAGGTTTAGAACAAGCCGAACCAGATGGGAGGGAGAGAGACAGAGAGAGAGAGGCAGCGAGAGGGAGGCAGAGTCAGAGAGATACATGGAGAGAGAGAGAGAGAGCAATAGAGAGAGAGAGAGAGAGAGAGAGAGAGAGAGAGAGAGAGAGAGAGAGAGAGAGAGAGAGAGAGAGAGAGAGAGAGAGAGAGAGAGAGAGAAAGATGGGGGGAGGAGAGAGAGAGAGAGAGAGAGCGAGAGAGAGGGGGGGGAGAGAGAGAGAGAGAGATAGAGAGAAAGAGGGGGGGAGAGAGAGATAGAGAGAGAGAGAGAGGGGGAGAGATAGAGAGAGAGAGAGAGAGAGAGAGAGAGAGAGAGAGAGAGAGAGAGAGAGAGAGAGAGAGAGAGAGAGAGAGATAAGAGAGAGAGAGAGAGAGAGAGAGAGAGAGAGAGAGAGGGGATGATAAGAGGCACAGGGCCCCTGTACAGTAAGCCATCCCGAGCCCTTTTGTTGCGCCTTGCCATGTTTCTTCTCCTCCGCTCTTCTTTTGGGGAATTTTCTGTCTCTTTGACTGTCCTCGTTCTCCCTTCTTTCTGTCTCTTTTCCTTTCATGATGCTTTCTTCGTAAAAGCCTGTTTCTTCAGCTCTGCAGTTCTTTTTTCCTTCTTCTATCACTTCAAGTCTCAGTT
>NC_140167.1:129572648-129640148 GCF_963971535.1 Notolepis coatsorum
AGCCAATATAATGTGGTGTGGGTGCTTGTGCATGTGTGTGTGTGTTTGTGGTGTGATTGCTTGTGTGTGTAGTGTGTGTGTGTGTATGTGTGTGTGTGTGTGTGTGTGTGTGTGTGTGTGTGTGTGTGTGTGTGTGTGTGTGTGTGTGTGTGTGTGTGTGTGTGTGAGAGAGAGAGAGAATACAGTGTACGTGTTGTTAGACGCGTGTGGGCATGTGTGTACACACTCAAGCATGCGTGTTATGAGAGCAGTACATTATGTGAGTTGCTAACAGTCTGTGTTCAGCTCGGCCATTATGCTCAATCCAGACAGACTGAGACTCCAGGCCCCATTAGGGACTCAAAGGGCAACTACAGAGGAAAGCCCCCGGGGGACTTCCTCTTGTGCCTGCTATCCTTGTGATATCACATCCTATTGTTCAGCCATTTCAAAAAAATTATTACCAGCCAGATTATGTTATTAGCCATGAAAGATAGATTTGGGGCGGTGAAATGTTAGCAAGTATGTCATTTCTTTCACATGGTTAACCGTCTGTTGGTGTGGTAGTGAAAGGTTAACTTTCTGTAGTGTGGTAGTGAAAGAGTTAAGTATCCTCGACATACACTAACCGTGGAACTGGATCGACTTTATTACGTTCGTAAGGAGAACCGCTTGCTGTTAAAATCAACTATGTAATGTTAAAATAAGCATGTTCCTGCCACAAAGCTAATGCAGTGCTGATGCAGACCTACTCTGGAATGAAGGTCCGTTGAGCCAGTGAGAGTGAAATGTTGTGGAAAGTGAATTGTGTTTTTCCTACTAAAAGTGAAACTGTGTTTTTCCTAATAAGATTGCTTATAAACATAACCCTTATCTTAACCCTAACTTTAACCATGTGTCCAAAACCTAATGGAAAAAATTGCATAATAATGTTATTAATAAGGAAAATAATTAGGCCTCCAAAAACAGCCTGTTTCCAGTTGAAACGCTTCTGATGTTTAAACAACAGAATTACAACAATTACTTGAATACTGTCCGTACGCCCACTTTGATTTACTAAGTCAGTTTAAAAGAAAAAAGAAAACAAGCCATTGTGAGAGAGGCATAGCTGAAGTACCAGAACCACTGTTCTACAGTGCATTATCATTATGCAATGAATGCAGTCATAATACACTGTACACTGTGCTCTGCAAAGCTTCCAAATGGTAGCTATATAACCCCTTTGCCTGTGAGCTAGCACGGCATGGCTAGTATGTATGGATAGTAGTTTATGATACAAATAGTAGCAATATGGGTCAATGTCGGTAACATACACACCAATTCCCTATTTCGATGATATAGGCCGGTAATACTGATTCATGAGTCGGGCTCTACCCTCACAGATAAGTTGTATATTACATCAAATTAAGGCTCTTGATAAGATGTGTCACAGTGCATTTGTGGAGACAGAAACAGCACTCGCCTTTTAATTCCTCAAATGGCAGAATTAAAGTGGGTCTGCGTCTTGCCAGGGCCTCGCCAGCGTGCGCTCTGCTGTGTCCATATTCACCGGTTGGCCCTCAGCCGCCCCACCATAGTAAAGCATGTCAGAATCGGAATCACACATATTATTACACATATTAGTCAAGGTGTTCTCTTTGTACTTCATTGCAATGTAACAAATACAATACCAATTCAACATGATGCATAGGAAAGAAACCTCGAGGGAACAATGATTTAAAGTGTGTTTGTGAGAAAGTCTTCTCCTCTCCTCTCCTCCTCTCTGCAGTGTAACAACGACTATGTACCAGTGTGCGGCTCCAACAATCACAACTACCAGAACGAGTGTTTTCTGCGCAGGGACGCCTGCAAACAGCAGTCTGAGGTTCTGGTGGTTTCAGAAGGCGACTGTCCTGTCGGTATGTACGCATCTTCTCTGTTGCACACGCACGCACACGCACGCACGCACGCACGCATGCACGCACGCACACACACACACACACACACACACACACACACACACACACACACACACACACACACACACACACACACACACACACACACACACACACACACACACACACACACACACACACACACACACACACACACACACACACACACACACACACACACACACACACACACACAGCCAGCATGTAGGCGTTGTTTATTTCTAGCGTGATTCATTCATTGACTCGTTCTGTAGAAAGCTATCTGGCTGACTTCTCCAAAGTCCAGTTATTATTATTAGCCTAGCTTAGCACAATGAATGGAAGCAGACACACAGCCGATGTGCTGTTCTCCGGCTCTGCAGACCCTACTAGATGCACTCTCCTTTCACATGCAAATTAACTCCTCCCAATCAATCAATCAATCAATCAATCAATCAATCAATCAATCAATCAATCAATCAATCAATCAATCCCCCACGCTAGTAGGTAAAATGGGTCTCAAAACAGCCTTTTTTAAACAAAGAATTGTTACTATTACAGATACTATAACTGTTCGCTTTTATACTATATGTTCTTCAACACTCGAACTGTAATAACTTTTTTTTTAATTCAATTCAATTTAAAAAAAAATAAAGCTTGTATTCAGCTTCTGCGTCATCTCACCTCAGCGACTTGTAGGCATTACCGCCAGGCTCAGTCAATTATATGCATGATTGTTAAGAACAGTTACTTACATCACTCAGCTGTGACTGATCAGAGTAACCCGAGTACATTATGCAATATCTTCAAGGAAGTAGATCGGATATCTGAAATAGCTTGATGCAGTTGATATCCAGGGGGATATAGATCAAAGGGCTTTAGTCATAATTTTCACAACAACAACAACAGTGCTAACATGCTTGTTTTTAGCTGCAATATGAGCTTATCCCAGCAACTGTAAATTGGATCTGAAATGTACATGCGGCAACTCAGAGAGTATCCTGAATATTAATGAGCATTTAAACACACCCAATATCCTCTTGGCAAGACGTAGAACAGCTGGCAGCCAATCATTTAATCTTAGATTTTAATTTGATTCTTTACAGCATAAGCCTGAAGGGCTTGAATCCGTTTGTAACCATGTCAGTTTGTCAATCTGTATATATGTATAATATAATAATTGTTAGACTAGAAGTCTTTATTTGTCATGCAGTTGAGTCGCCGATGAAATGTCTCTCTGCACTTTTCTCATCCCGTTGTCCTTCCCCCCATGGGCAGCCGGGAGCAGATAGGGCGTCAACGTGAGCCGCGCCCCGGGGACCAATCCAAGTGCTCCTGTCCGTCTTCGTCAAGGACGCCACAGCGTTAGCGATCTGTTGTGCATGTTTTTCCATTGAGTTTATCTTATCGGGGGGGAAACCCTTGCGAGCACGGGGAGAACATGCAAACTCCACACAGAAAGGCCCGGGAGATAACCCACCTGAGTACCTGGCATCATGGAAACCTGGTCCCCAAGCGGGAATCGAACTCTGGACCTTCTTGCTGTGAGGCGACAGTGTTAACCACTACACCACCGTGCCGCTTAATATGTATGTATGTATGTATGTCTCTGTTCCCACAAAAGTAGACCAATCAGAACTGATGATTTAACTGATATAACACACTGAACAGTAGCCCAATCAGAGCCGGCAGAGCAAGCCACCTAGCTCAGTCATGATAAGAATTCATTAAATTCATGGAGATTAATGGGATAAAAATATGTTATATGCGCCAGAAACTAAGCTACATTCACCACCAAAACAGGAGCGTTGTCATATAACAGAAGTGGATAGATTTAGGCTGCACATCATCATCATCATCATCATCAACCTTTAATTAGGACTTGATAATGCGGGCGGGCAGCCGAGATTACATACATAGTGAAACAAACTAGAAACAATGAAATTAGGCTACAATAAAAACATAATAAAAACAATAAGATAAAAACAAAACACAGATAAAAAAACTAAAAACATTTCATCTCGTACAGAGGCCAGGGTGTGATTTGTTGAGGGGGGGAACGTTTATGTTTTTTTTTATGTCACCCATAAGAAATTATATACAATTAGCGTATATCCATATAAAACTCACACATCTCATAAAACAATGCAACATAAATAAATTTGTTTGTCTATTATAATAATAATAATTGTGTGGTGTCACATTAAGGGAGTATTTCACGCCAGAGTTGACGCGTCACAGGGGAGGAGATATAGGGGAGTAGTAGGTGTGTGTACGGGGTTGATTCTGTGAATGAATAAAGTAGGAAGTCACTGAAGGACCTGTCACGCGCGTTATTGATTCGCCTCTTCCTTCAACTTCCCACATTGGTGACCCTGATCGTTGGATTATTATTATTATTATTATTGTTATTATTATTATGAGTGATAACGAACATCCTCGCCACGGGGGACGTGTACCAGCGGCTTCTCGCTGATTTCCCCGCTCTGACTGTGCCCACGTTTTCTGCTATGGTCGCAAAACATGGGGTGGAGCATTATATCCCCACGGCCGGTCCGCCAGTTTTCGCGCGCGCACGCCGCCTTGACGCCGCTAAACTGGCCATCGCTAAAGGGGAGTTTGACACAATGGAGCAGCTCGGCATTGTGCGGCGCTCCGACAGTGGGCCTCGCCTTTGCATATGGTTCCGAAGGCTGATGGGAAGTGGCGCCCGTGTGGAGATTTCCGGCGCCTCAATAGTGCCACGGATCATGACCGCTACCCTGTCCCGCATATCCAGGACTTTTCTGTTCACCTGGCCGGGACCACCATTTTCTCCAAGGTGGATTTGGTGCGGGGCTACCACCAGGTGCCAGTCCATCCCAGAGACGTGCCCAAGACCGCCGTTATTACCCCGTTTGGACTTTTCAAGTTTTTAAGGATGCCTTTCGGACTCAAGGGGGCAGCGCAGACCTTCCAGCGGTTGATGGACTCTGTGCTGCGAGGGTTGTCATTTTTGTTTGTGTATTTAGACGACATCCTGGTGGCCAGCACATCTGCTGAAGAGCATTGTTTGCACCTCCGACAGCTGTTTCAGCGGCTGAATGAACATGGGCTGATTGTTAACCCAGCCAAGTGTCAGTTCGGCCGGCCAGACATGGACTTCCTGGGCCATCACATCTCTTCACAGGGAGCTGTGCCTCTGCCCACCAAGGTGGAGGCGATCACTGCCTTCCCACGTCCTCGCACCATCAAGCCCCTACAGGAGTTCCTCGGTATGGTCAATTTTTATAACCGATTCATACCAGGAGCGGCTCTCTTGATGCACCCCCTGTACGAGGCACTAAGGGGCAAGAAGGACAATCAGGAGGTGGACTGGTCCCCTGAGAGGGTCCAGGCGTTTGATAGTGCTAAGGCTGCTCTCGCTAACGCTACTATGCTGGCACACCCGTACCCGGCCGCTCCAATAGCCCTCACGACCGATGCCTCGGACTATGCTGTGGGGGGCGGTGTGTGATCAGTGGGTGGCTGGCGCCTGGCAGCCTCTGGCCTTTTTCAGCAGGACACTGCGGGACAACGAGAGGAAATACAGCACGTTTTACAGGGAGCTGCTGGCCCTTTTCCTCGCCACGCGTCATTTTAGGTTCCTGTTGGAGGGCCGGGAGTTCACCGCTTTCGTGGACCACAAGCCTCTGACCTTTGCCATGGCTAAGACCACGGAACCATGGTCGGCACGGCAGCAGCGCCAACTGTCCGCCATTTCGGAATTTACCACGGACCTGCAGCATGTGGCGGGCAAGGACAACCTGGTGGCTGACTGCCTCTCCAGAGTGCGGGTCAACACTGTGCACCTGGGTGTGGACTACGCAGCCATGGCAGTTGACCAGTGCACGGACATGGACATCCAGGCATTCAGGACAGCCACGACAGGACTGAGACTGGATGATGTGGTGTTCCAGGACAGTAAGGCCACGCTCCTCTGCGATGTCTCCACAGGCCGACCTCGCCCGATGGTCCCCGCTGGCTGGCGCCGCCGCATTTACGATGCTATACATGCTTTGTCGCACCCGGGGGTGAAGGCATCAGTTAAGCTGGTGGGGGCTAGGTTCGTCTGGCCGGGCCTCAGGAAGGACGTCAAGGGGTGGGCTGCCTCTTGTGTAGCGTGCCAGCGCGCCAAGGTGCATCGGCACACTAAGGCCCCGCTGGGGCCATTTCTCATCCCGGAGAGACGTTTTGATCATGTTAACGTGGACCTGGTGGGCCCGCTGCCCCCCTCCCAGGGGTTCACTCACCTGCTGACCATGGTGGACAGGACCACCAGGTGGCCGGAGGCTGTGCCCCTGTCATCCACTACATCGGCGGACGTGGCTCGGGCGTTCATCTCCACCTGGGTGGCCCGTTTCGGTACCCCTGCGGATCTAACTTCGGACAGAGGGCCCCAGTTCACGTCAGAGTTGTGGAGCGCCGTGGTGGAGAGTTTGGGGGTGAACCTCCACCGCACCGTGGCATACAACCCGCAGGCAAATGGTCTCTGTGAGCGTTTCCACCGCACTATGAAGGCTGCTCTCCGGGCGGCTCTTACGGACAGTAATTGGGTTGACCGTTTGCCGTGGGTCATGCTAGGCCTGCGCTCGGCCCCAAAGGAGGATCTGCAGTCATCTTCGGCTGAGCTCGTGTTGGGTCAGCCGCTGAGAGTCCCTGGGGAGTTCCTCCCAGGTGCCACAGCCCCCTGGTCAGCTGCGACTCATCGCTTGGCCATCCGAGACGCCGCCAGCACTTTCGCTCCCGTGCCCGCACATCACTGTTTTCCCCTGTCCTACATCCCCAAGGACTTGATGTCAGCCCTGTACATGTTCATCCGCCGCGATGCCCACCGATCTCCACTCCAGGCTCCATACGATGGGCCCTTCCGGGTCCTGGAAGCGGGACCCAAGAGCTTTATGGTGGACAGAGGGGGGCTTCAGGAGCGGATATCGGTGGACCGTTTGAAGCCTGCACACGTGGACCCGGACGGGCCGGTGGAGCTGGCTCAGCCCCGACGGCGCAGCCGTCCACCCAACCCCACTCCTGCCGCAAGTTTGCGGCCCATGTCTGCCTCTACCCCGGCAGCAGCCCCGGACTCTTCCCCAGTCCAGCCTCGCCGCCGGCGCGGACGGCCGCCGGCTCGTGCCCTTCCCCCTTCCCCCCTGACTGTTAAGCGCAGTCGTTATGGTCGGGTAGTCAGGCCTCCTACGAGGGGCTGAGTACTTTGGGTTTTTTTTTTTGGTATGGGTTGGGGTTGCAGGGTATGTCTACTCTGGGTGTTCGGGGGGGGCCTGTGTGGTGTCACATTAAGGGAGTCTTTCACGCCAGAGTTGACGCGTCACAGGGGAGGAGATATAGGGGAGTAGTAGGTGTGTGTACGGGGTTGATTCTGTGAATGAATAAAGTAGGAAGTCACTGAAGGACCTGTCATGCTCGTTATTGATTCGCCTCTTCCTTCAACTTCCCACAATAATAATAATAATAATAATAATAATAATAATAATAATAATAATAATAATAATAATAATAATAATAATAATAATAATAATAATAATAATAATAATAATAATAATAATAATAATAATGCATTTTATTTAAAAGCGCCTTTCAGAGCACCCAAGGTCGCCGTACAGGGTTAAAAACAAATACAATTACACACAGTAAAAACACAGTATTACAGAGTTACATAGGGGGAGCAGTTATAATAAACTTAAAATTAAAGTTGCCAGAATGAACAGATGTGTTTTGAGACGGGAAACAAAGGTGGGGAGGTTGTCTATTGCACGGATGTCTTGTGGTAGGGAATTCCAGAGGGAATTGTTTGTTTCCATTTTTCTAAATCGAGGGATATGCCCACAAGCACTTGCAAAGAGATTCAATTAACCTAACAGGTTATGTTTTACTTTGAAAGGGATGCTTTCTGAAATACAATCCCAAATAGGCCAAATGGCTGAGCAGAAGAAACACTCCAGAACAGAACATAAATTGTAGGCTGATATAAATTATGTCTTCATAGTTGTTACTGGGCCTTACCTCCAAAACACAAATTTAGCAGTACACCTTTTGAGACCTTGCTAGACCATGCTGCTTATAGCCTTCTGACAAAGAGGATGTTTATAAAACTCTTGGCATGTCAGAAATTCACTTTGATTTGAATCTGGCTCTTCACAAGATCCATGCACACTGCATCAAAGTGCCATCTTCAGCCATCACACAGAGGCTGTAGTTACTCAAACTGCGGGCAACAACACAGCTCTCAGTAGCCAGCAGTTCATTGCAAAATGAGGCATTAGCAAGCAGAGAGTGTGTAGTCTGCTGACAATTTAGAGAAATTAATGTATTTAATCAAATGCAATAATGAACAATAGTTTATTATAGACAACCAGAAGGGGGGATAAATCGCATCCCCACCGTGGATAAAAAATAACGACCAGCAGTAAAGATGTGAAAAGCAGAGCAAATCACACCCTGATAAAGATGATCACAAACCATATAATGCAGGGAATCATCAGCATGGCATTCAGATGAATTCATGAAAGATAACTGAAATATTGAGTAGCAAACATTGACTGACGTTAGCTATGCTAACCACGATTAGCTCAAAGATGCTTTGATAAAGCTCCTGTTTGGATGTTTTGGAAAGGGGTATGGCAGCTAGCAAGCTTATTTAGTTAGCTAGCAAGCTTTATAGTTTTGCTCCTACTCAGTTTGCTCATCTATTCTAATATTAACTGGCTAAACTTACATGATAGTTTATAGCTATGGACACTAGCCGATTTCACATCACTTACACTAAATAAATTAAACCAGTTTGATACATTGCTGGTCACTTATGCCGTTGTTAGACTATCAGACTTGTTTCTCTTCCATGAGTAGATCACATAGGTTTGGCCATGATGGTTTACATCCTCATATCTGTGATGAGACATACGGGTAGCCTATGATCTAAAGTAATAAGCAAATAATACGAAAATAATAAGGGACATTTTCTGTGTTTGCAGCAAACTGAGGCTTTAGAGGCTTCTGAGACTATGTAAGTCAGTAAATAAGACGCTGTAAGTCTATAAGTAAGACACTGTAAGTCAGTAAGTAAGACACTGTAAGTCAGTAAATAAGACACTGTAAGTCAGTAAATAAGACACTGTAAGTTAGTAAATAAGACAGTGTAAGTCAGTAAGTAAGACACTGTAAGTCAGTAAGTAAGACACTGTAAGTCAGTAAATAAGACACTGTAAGTTAGTAAATAAGACAGTGTAAGTCAGTAAGTAAGACACTGTAAGTCAGTAAGTAAGACACTGTAAGTCAGTAAATAAGACACTGTAAGTCAGTAAGTAAGACACTGTAAGTCAGTGAGTAAGACACTGTAATTCAGTAAATAAGACTGTAAGTCAGTAAATAAGACACTGTAAGTCAGTAAGTAAGACACTGTAAGTCAGTAAATAAGACTCTGTAAGTCAGTAAGTAAGACACTGTAAGTCAGTAAGTAAGACACTGCTGGCTGTGTTGAGTAGCCGAGTAAGTTACCCCTGACAGGTGGACTGCCTTTAATGGTTACAGCATTTTGCACACTCCTTGGAAACATGTGATAACTGAAGTGGAAATGGTGCCATGGTAGAGATAGGTGTACTGTACATGTGTTACCATGGTAGATATAGGTGTATATGTGTTACCACAGTAGAGATATGTGTATAATGTGTTACAGTGGTAGAAATAGGTGTATACAGTATGTTACCCTGGTAGAAATAGGTGTATATGTGTTACCGTGGTAGAAATAGGTGTATATGCGGTTGTGACATCGTCACCTTTTTGCGTTGTGTTAAACTTCGATGCCCCAAGGGAGTTTCGAAACCCGGGTCTCCCACGCCACGGGCAACAGCACAGACCGCTATACCAAGAGGTGAATTCACTGCTTTGTAACGTGTCTATGTGTATTTTTGAGGATGAGAGTGAGTTTAACCCATAGCACCGCTACTCACCCCAGTCACTTCACAACATCTGAAGTCCTTTGTGACTGCGCTTCGCGGTACCATCCGTTACATATGTATTACCATGGTAGAGATAGGTGTACATGTGTTACCGTGTTAGAGATAGGTGTACATGTGTTACTGTGGTAGAGATAGGTGTACACATGTTACATTGTAGTGTTAGGTCGCTTTCACATATAGTTTTGGTGGACTCGGTGCGGTTCTGGGGGTGAAGTTGCAACATTGTTGCATTCTTCATTTGGTTCGCCTGCGTTCACATAGAGAAATCTGTCAGCGCACCGATACCTTCTGAACAATGTCACGCGGTCGAAAAGGGCGCTTGTCTATTGGACAGTGGAAATGTGTGTGTGGCTGCAAGCCGTGTGTGCGCGCGCGCGCGTGTGTGGACTGTCTGCGAGTCCTCCAGATCAGCGGAGCGAGTTTTGACATGGCATTGATCCATTGTTCTATTGAAGCACATTACCACCATCCTCTCGCTAAACAACTTGTAGACCAATAATAATAATATAATAATAATAATAGTATTGACGTGGCATTGATCCATTATTAATGGCGTGCGCCTCGGTAATAATAATAAGCCGCGTTTTTCTTCCTTCTTCCCAAGATGCACAGTTAGATATATAGATAGATAGATAGATAGATAGATAGATAGATAGATAGATAGATAGATAGATAGATAGATAGATAGATAGATAGATAGATAGATATCTATAGATAGATAGATAGATAGATAGATAGATAGATAGATAGATAGATAGATAGATAGATAGATAGATAGATAGATAGATAGATAGATAGATAGATAGATAGATAGATAGATAGATAGATAGATAGATAGATAGATAGATAGATAGATAGATAGATAGATAGATCGATCGATCGATCGATCGATCGATCGATCGATCGATCGATCGATCGATCGATAGATAGATAGATAGATAGATAGATAGATATTTGGTTCGCGTTTGGTCCGCTGAAGCCGAACCGAGACCTACGTTTTCAGGCGGACTAGAGTTCGCCTGCTTGGTCCGCGGACCGAGTTCGACGCGCATTCACACAGACCCGAAAAACCGGACTATCGAATTCTGGTCCGAAAGTCCGGACCAAACAGCCCCTGTGTGAAAGCGACCTTAGTTGTACATGTGTTACCGTGGTAGAGATAGGTGTACACATGTTACATTGTAGTGTTAGTTGTACATGTGTCTGTGGCAGGCAGTTGAGAAAGACAGTGATAGGTGCAAGAAATGTTTTCTCTCTCTGGTACATGAACACTCCTACCTCCCTGTGACCTGCTTGGATGTAGATTGTGCACATGTATTTCTGAAGATATGTTCGCATTACTGTGCACCTTGTATGAGAAAGGGGAAAATAAAGGCTTTTCTTCCATACGCCTGGAGCTAATATCAAGAACAAACGCTGGCAAAACAAAAGGGATGTTTGGTCTCCCTGCCTTTCTTCTGACAGACTGGGTGTGACAGAGAAGACCTAACAGCGACGCCTGCCCTCGCTCCCCTGGCTCTTTATATTTCCTTCCTCCTGTGTCACATTTCCATTCCTCACTGTCACGTTGAGAACACATGTGCTTAAATCAAATTAGACGCGATTTATGTACTGGCAGCCCCCGCGAAGAGGAGGATTCGCTAAAGCTAACGACAAGAGCGGAGAAGAGGGAGGCACGTTGTGGGACGGAGGATGGGATAATGTCTGAATTTCGCAGTTCAGTGTCTTGTTTCTGTTGAGTAATGATCTGCAGGGAATGGGTCTGAGGGTGATTGAGTTCCAGTGTAAAAAAATAAATAAAACAAATGGAAAAGGGTAATGTGTTTTGTGAAATGGCATTGCTGACACCTGCTCTAGTGCTAATCTGAGCCACGATGCCCCCCCCCCCCCCCCCCCCCCCCCCCACACACACGTTTGACACAGAGCAGATTCAAAACCCTGCAACACACCAGGAACAATGAGCATGGTTTTCATCACTCTCCAACATCCTTGACACATTATCATAGTTGTAATAGCGTCATTATACTGTCTGCCGTGTGTTCTGTTGTTATCAAACACTTAGCATGCCCCGTATTCCACAATAGGCTCATGACACATTCACAAGTAAACATTTATAATAGCTACATAATACATTTAAATAACATTTATGTACCTTGATTGCATGATGACTTACAAAATGAAAGTCCCCGTAGACCAATACGATTTGCAATGTAAAGAAAAAAGGGCTTGTCAATTCACTACATAGTTCTGTATCACACTAGCTCCCGCTCTGCGTCTGTTGCATATATCTCGCCTCAGCATATATACACTGAATAATTTCACAAATGTACCTTTAAATGCCAGCATTCATCTGGCCACACCCCCATCCGCTTACCTATATAAGCAGGGGTGGTGCCACACACTCATCTCCTTCTCAAATTTCATCACAAGCAACGTGTTGCTCATATGCCACTTGACGTGGAGAAAAATATTGGCTGGAAAAGCAATGTTTACAAGGAGAGGAAGAACAAGGAGATACGTTGACATCATATCTTTATTTTCTCTCTCACTATTTTCAAGAAAATACGGCGATGTTGTCTTCGTCACTGGAGTGTCTGGAAGATGGTGATCATTCTAAAACCCTCCACCGGTTTTCGTATTGGGAGCACGCCGCTGCATGCTTCTCAACTGCAGTTCCTTGCTGTGTTGGTTGGGGTGAAACCTTTCAGGCCACAGCTGAACTGTGTGACGTGCCGCTGTTGTGAGGAGCGGTGGGTTTCAGGTTGGGTGAGTACTGTTGCTGGCAGGCTTCACTTGTCTGTTAGTGCTATGGGGGCTACTTGACAATGTTTATGAAAACCGGCCCCAGGCTAGGGTCCTTTGTTCAGCCACCTAGGCGACAGAAGACCTTGGTCTGAAGACCATTGTAGTTTTAACTAGTGGGCTGCGACCATTAACACTGGTGATCCCTGTGTTTTCTGGACGAGTGGGTATCTCCCTGTCACCGTGTAGCCCCTTCTTTCATATCCAAATGAGAGTATTCCTTCACGAGGAGATATGTGCATGGATGTTCGATAGCGGAAGATCCATGTTCAAAGTCAGCTACACAGGCCAGTTTGGTATTGTGCTGATTCCGTCGGGTGTTGGTAAAATCACTGTTGTAAAGCTGTGTTGACATCTTGTTTCTCTTTTCTCTTAAAAAGTGAGGAGGGTTTCAGAACGACGGCCTGTCTGGGTGAGTGTTATATCATTGTGTACAAGTTCAGGTGATAGCTGCTTAGCTTACGGTTAGCCAGTCAGCTGTTAGCTGCGGCGTTAGCCTGCTGGGATCACTGCGTGGCCTACAGAGGTTGGGCCTACTGTTAGCCAGTCAGCTGTTAGCTCCGGCGCTAACTGTTGTGATCACTAGGAAACGTTAGCTTGCTGCTATCGGTCCCACGGCCTGGAATATTGGGCGTGTGCACCGCAGAAATTCCCCCGCCATAGAGTATGTCACCGTGCGCGTCTCTGTTGGTAGGACTTCCGTGTGCTGTTCAGGTCCATGTGATGGATCTGTTTCGGGGGGGTGGTCAGGGCTCCTCCTCACCAAGCGCCTTTTCGGGCCTTCTGTGAGTTCGGACTCCTCCTTCCATGTGAGGGAGCCTCCATCAGAGTACAGAGCCTTCCTCCTCAGATTGTCAAAGTGAGTGGACCATCTAGAAGGTGTCCTATTCTATTGTGTATGTATTCGATTCAATTCGTTTATTGAGTGTGTATGGGTTCAGTGCCTCTTCCCCGGAGAGCCCTAAAACCAATTTTTTACATGGCTCAAGGTGCAATATATTCTTTTCAATCTGTACAGCTCGCGTGGGAAGTCTCTCTGGGGATCCCCGTCTCCTTCCTATGGGAGGGTGGTGGGATGTAAAAATGTGAACAATTTTTAACCCCGGCTGTGTAGACTGGGATACATACTGTTGGTGCTTCCTTCTTTTCTATTCAAAAAGTGTTGGAGTTAGGAAGTGTCACGCCCCTCTTGTCGTTCCCCTGGGCGCCTTGGGGATTCAATGACAGGTCTAAATAGCCTGTTCATTGATGGGGGTGTGTCCCGACGCACGTATAGTGCTAGCTCGCTGTAAACAGGCGACTGACTGGCACGCCTTGGTTGCTTGAGGTTAAAACGGCGTTTTTATAAAGCAACTGAGATGGGGGTTTTTCCTCTTCCGACGACCACATCCCACGACCTGGGTTGGTTATCGACGGATTCTCGTTCATGTCTGGGGGATGATGACGGAATGGATCTGAACATATGTAGAGGGGTCTCACGCCCTTGGGGTGGGCCACCAGGCGCGGTTCGCCCGAACGTCTGGGTGGCGCCTTCTTTTCATGTTAAGATCGACACGCATATCTGCCCTTTCTCCTGGAGTAGGCATGTCGGCGTGGTTAGGGCACGGGACTGGTTCTGGTCACGCTGGTCCGGATCAGTTGAACCCGTTGTCCGCCGGGGATGCAGATCTGCTGTTCTGGTACCCTGAGGGACTTGGGCTTTTTTCAGGGGGAAAAATGCCAGGTCGGTCCGGGTGTCACAGGGTTAAGCGCTATGGAGACCCTGGTTGGGTACGTTTTTTACTCAGCACTGTCGTAATGGCTTACGGCCATGCCGACCTGTACACGCTCGATCTCGTCGGATCTCGGCCACTACACAGGTTGGTCCTGGTTAGTACTTGGTTGGGAGACCGCCTGGGAATACCAAGTACGGTGTGCTTAGGGGCTGGTTCTCCATTCTTTTTCGCTCCTCTCTCACGCATGGCGAAGAGGGGCCTGTTGGGGTGGTCTTTGACCTCCTCCGGTGACCCTGTGCTTCCCGTATCGCCAGGCCCGGTCCGAAGTAATGTTTCGTCGACCCGTAGGCCTGGGTTAACCCTTTTTTGAAAACTGAAACACTTGTACTGCGGTATAGCCGGTGTATACCCGCAGGTGTGTTTTGGAGTTTTTTCTTGAGGGGTTATAGGAACAACCACCGCATTGGGTAACACCAAGGTGGTTGATTCCCTGGTGTGTTGGAGCAGTGTCAACTCCCGGGTTCACCGTTTGAGGGTGCCCCTGCACGTTCATGACGTCTGCCAATCGTGTCAGCCTTCTCTGCCTCAACCCCTCTGGGTGGGGGTTTTTAAATGGAGGCTTGGTCATGCAACACCGCCAGCTTCCGCTCCTTCCGCCGGGGCGGCTGTCCCCTCTGGCGCCTGTCTCGAGGCTAGGGTTGATAGCCTGTTGCCTGGTTTTTCCCCGGTGCGCTGCCTGCTTCCGTTGGTTAACCTTTTTTGTGTGCTTACGGCCATGCTGACTGCCTGTTGCAGGGTCAGTGTGCCAGGCGGTGTACTATTGGGGGGACAGGGCCCGCTCGGCTGAGGGGCCTTTGTCCGAATACGCTGGCGATGTGGCGGGCGGGGCACTACGTGCCCACCTGGTGGGGTCTTGATGCTGGCATCATGGACTTCTCCGGGCCCCCGTTCCAGGGGGTCCAGTCCCTTTGGTGGGTCTGGGTCTTCCTTCACGCTCCGCTGCTACGGCCTTGCCACGGGGTTGGGTTTGCCCTTGACCCCGTGATTCTGGGGGCAGTAACGAGGTTGTTTCCTCCGTTCGTTCCCGGGTGGCATGCGGGTTGTGCGTGTGTGTAGTTGTGGGGTCAAGCCACGGTCTGCTCACCCTGTGCGTTGAGTTGCTTGAGTGCCTCTTCGCACGGTCGGGTCCGTCGCCCTCCCGTGAAGCCACCAATAGGGGGGGTGCCCTCCATTAGGGTGGGTCGGGGGGGCTCGGCCCTCCCTGATCTGATGGCTGTGGGGGGCCTCAGCGGGGTGTATTTGTCGAGCTTCTAGCTCCCGCTCAGCTCCTATTATGCAACAGACGCAGAGCGGGAGCTAGTGTGATACAGAACATTAGGTTATGACTATAACCAAGTTCTGTTAACACTAGTGGACGCTCTGCGTCTAGACGCCGCTGCGGCCCTTGATTTTTCATTGTGATGAAATTTGTTGGGAAGGAGATGAGTGTGTGGCACCACCCCTGCTTATATAGGTAAGCGGATGGGGGTGTGGCCAGATGAATGCTGGCATTTAAAGGTACATTTGTGAAATTATTCAGTGTATATATGCTGAAGCGAGATATATGCAACAGACGCAGAGCGTCCACTAGTGTTAACAGAACTTGGTTATAGTCATAACCTAACGTTAATAACAATGACATTAATGTAGTTCATGATGATTCAGAATCATTCAAAACTAATGCAGGTTGTTGATATCCAAATGGTTTTTGGAGGCAGAAGAATAGCTTCCTCTAGCTCATCAGTCCAGTCTGTAAATGTTCTGGTCTTCAACACAACATACAGTAAATTGGCAATTAGCCAGTAAGGATCCCATGAAATCTTTGTAAGCGACTTCCCCTCCATTTTACCCCTTTTGTCTGCATCTACTGTAGTTCTAATGATCACTATGTGCCAAAAGGAAATCACAAACGTCTTATTTTCATGTGAAAGGAACATGTCAACATTATGGGAAATGTTCTTGCTGTCTCTTCCAGAGTCAGACAAGAAGATAGATACGGATTTACTCTCTGTGTGTTCAGTAAAAAGTTATCCGTCTGCAAGCTAGCCTAGCTTAGCACACATGAATGGAAATGGTTATGGACCACTAGCCTATTGGTGTAAAATTTGTGTTTTTCTCTGAGTGGCATAAAAGGAGTGTTTTACTCTGCAATGTTACACAACATCCAGCTTCTTACCTTCACCTTGAAAGACATTAGGCCAACTGTTGATTCACAATTCCAACTTATTCCATTCCCAGGCGCCCTGATATGCAAATGTTAATTTTCCTGATACATATTTTTTTTATCTGTATAACTCTACATTGGTAATGCTGCCCTTGGTGCAGGGCCAGACTGGGGAAATAATTCATACCGGGAGATATAGCGCGAAATATAGCCCCAATCAGGCCACTTTTTAAGCGGGGGGTCTGGGGGTCCTCCACCAGGACGTTTTTGTTACAAAGACTTAATTTCCTGAATTCTGGTGAATTTTAGTGCATGTGAATCACAAACTAATGAGCCAACAATTGCTTAGTACAATGTACTGTTATGAACCTCAAATAAAACTGTTGTGGCACTAGCAATGCTACTCTCTCCACCTTCAAATAGAAAAAAGCAAGAGCACAACATATTTTTCTATTTACTATTATAATACAGTTAACCACTCTCTCCACCTATTCAAACAGAGCAAGAGCACAATACCATATTCACTTTACTGATGGACTACCCATCAACAGTTAAAATAGCCCTTTACACAAACATTAAATAACAGACCTTTCATTACAATACTATAATAACAGTAGCCACTGCCAGAATAGTGACACCTGGTGAGCACACGCATGCATGCACAACGAAGACAGAAGATTGCGTTGTCTCAATCATTTTAACTATAAAATGAGCTCAAAGTATGAGCTCACTGACTGAAATTTCCAACAAAAAGCATCAATTGTCAAATAATATTGATCACATTAACTAGACTAGATGTTTTTGAGGAAATTAGAAAGGGAACAGCAACTTAACCCTTGTGTCTGATCAGATTCTTATTTTTTTGATAACTTTGCAGTGATTATGTTTGTAGCCAATATATGTGGCATAGGTGTGTAATCTTTGAATAATCTTGGAATTATTTTGACTTTCTCTTTCATAAATTGTTTATTCAACTTCAGCCCCAATCATAACCACCACATATTGTTTTTTGTAATGTCAGATTTAACAACTCCTTTCAGAAAAGTGGGAGTATTTCATTTTTAATCTGAAGTTGAATAAAATATTTATGGAAAACAAAGTGGGAAATTATTTCAACATATAATCTTTTTATGGCGTTTTTCAATTTAGTCCCCTAATATGGTAAGAGTATAACACTTTAGTTTTCAGACACAAGGGTTAAATTATTTATTTGTTTCTTGGCAGATTTAACATTTGGGCTTTTGACAGGGGAGATGATGCATTGCATGGTAACGTTAGCTAGCTAACATCCACATGTTTATTTTTATCACTGACTAACCTGCTGGTTCCTTGACCTTGGTACAAGAAAACATTTGATAAATGTTGCCGGATTTAGCAGCATCTCCTGTAAGGGCCTTTCTTTTTCTTTGTTTTATCCCTCTCTCCTCCACCCTTTCTCTTTCTTCCACTGTCCATCTTGACATCAACGTTAATTGACTTTCGCTCTACTGTATCTCTCCTGAGTCCCTCACTACCTGGCTCATTGCCTGGCTGTTATTCTGCATCTGAGTGCCTGCCATCTGCCATTCCATTCGCCGCCTCCGCTTTCAATCAGTTGTATCGCCTGGTCCCGCCTCCACCAATCACAAACGGCAGCACGGCTCCATTGTGTGTGTGTGTGTGATCCGCGTGAGGGAGAGAGAGTCAGATAGTTCTCCTGGTTGTTCCCCACCCACCTAGGTTATCTAACTATCGCGCCGCGCCGCCGCCACAACTAGAAACAATGGCAAAACAAATAAAAAATTATAATAAAAATGTTTTTAATATTTTTTTTTATAGGCTACCGGTATATAGTTTTTTTTTTTTTTTTTTTTGTGCAGGCCAGGCCACCGGGAAAACT
Source organism: Notolepis coatsorum (assembly GCF_963971535.1). NCBI lineage: Eukaryota > Metazoa > Chordata > Actinopteri > Aulopiformes > Paralepididae > Notolepis > Notolepis coatsorum. The sequence goes on from NC_140167.1 coordinate 129,591,131, forward strand.
CCCGGTGCTCCTAATGGCCAGTCCGGGCCTGCCTTGGTGTTATGGTTGTGACCATCTCTTACATTACATGTTTTTACATTTTGCTGTTCTTAACCATTCTAAACACTGGTGTCTGGTAGGACATTCCCAGGAAGATCATCTGGCACACAGGAAGTGATTTGTTTTACATCACCAGCAGCAACAACAGTTTGTTTGGAATGAACAGAAGAAGAACTCAGTAGTTAGCGTGAATTTTCAAGATGGAAAGCAAAACTGTAACAGCAATGATCACCTATCACCAATAGTATAGATGTTGCCCAAATATACAAACATTTGGATCTTAAGGATTGCCACTTTAAAGTCCCAAAATATTAATACTCAAAAGGCAGTAAGCAAATGTATTATAAATACATGTACTTGTTAGCAACTCATTGCATCGTTCTAACCAATAATATTTGCTTTCTAAATCTGGTTTATGTGTATTTAAAATCTTCTGTGTAATCAGGTGGCTGTGTAGTATAAACATGTGCAGCAAAGCTGTTAAAATCACTTAAAAGTGATAGAATCATGATGTCATAGTATTGATATGAGTTAACTATCTAAAAGGGGAGTTGTAATGTATATACATTACGACAATGTTCGACGGTTACAGTAAGTGGGAGTGGCGCGAGAAGTAGGGAGGTTGTCATGGTTCGGACTGAGGCAGGAATAATAAAGCGTCTTGTTAAAGAACCAACTCTTTCGTTGCCTGTTAATATCCGAGATATTACACATGACACATGTTATGAGATTGTTGTGTTGCGAGCCAATTGGCAGAAGACGTGTTACTATACAGACCAACCTGCGAAGCAGGACAGACTGCTGCTTCTGAACCACTTCTTCTCTGCCAGCTCCGCTAATAGCTAAGAACTGGAGCTGCCAATCAATCAATCAATCTCTCTATTTCTCTCTCTCTCTCTCTCTCTCTCTCTCTCTCTCTCTCTCTCTCTCTCTCTCTCTCTCTCTCTCTCTCTCCTCTCTCTCTCTCTCTCTCTCTCTCACTCTCTCTCTCTCTCTCTCACTCTCACTCTCTCTCTCTCTCTCTCTCTCTCTCTCTCTCTCTCTCTCTCTCTCTCTCTCTCTCTCTCTCTCGCGCCTGCTCTTCTCCATTTCCATCCTTCAGCATGGAAGACAGACAACAGTACACAGTGTTATGGGTGTATGTGTGGACGGAACACCAACGTTCATTCTTGTCTCCCCATTCATGGTTTGCTTAGATGGATCACGATACAGACATCCTGGGGGCAGATTCTGGGATGGAATGTCAAGATATAAGCCTTTGATGTCCCTTTGCTTTGAAAAAGGTGCATACGTTAGCCACGCCCCCTTTCATAACTCATGAAACCTTTTTCATAGGTGTCATTGGACCCAATTGCGAGTAGTTTTTCATTGGGTTAGGCCCACCCTGTATACTTTAGCCACACACCCTTTCATAACTGTTTGTCGTATACACACTTGGGAGACATAATTGTGAATGCAATATCCCATGTAGCCTATTTTCTGATCTTTAAAGTCGTGTGAATATTCCCAAACCGAATAAATAAAATTAAAGAACAATAATACAATTGTTAAGGTGCCAGACCAGAGACCCAGACATAGAAAACAGCAGAGTGCAGAGAAAACCCACTGCTGGGTGTATTTATTGAGGTCTACTGTAAGAGTATGTGATCCAGTCCAGCAGGGGTAGAGCAGGCTGCGGCAGGGGTCCGTGGTGTGAGGCGATATACAGTAGCAGACTGAGGCTGGAGTCCAGGATCAGGGCTGGGGTCAGGCAGAAATGCACACGGGAGAAAAACATGAAAGCAAAAACACAGAGCAAAAAGGCAAATGCAGAATTTCTGTAAATACAGGCTGGCTCACTGATACAGAGATTAAGAACTGGCAACGAAGTGGTGAGACAGCTTGGAAAGAGAGAGGGATGTAACAAAAATGTATCCTTGGAAGAAGGATATTTGACAAATGAACGGTGTCAAACATTTTCCATTCAAAATTGACTGACCTCAAAGGCTGATATTGATCATATTCACACAGTGGCCAAACTGGCCATTTTGCTCTTATATCACGCTCAGATTGTGATTCCTTCCCACCCAACCTGAGAATGGCCTAAGAGCAAAATGGCTGCCGTGTGAATATGGTTAATATCCCTTTCTATAGACAGTTTGAACTTGACAACATAAACATTCTAAATGGACCCACGTTTATTTCCTGTTGCAGTGTTTGCTAATATCAAAGCTGACAGAGAATAAACGGGTTCAAGCTATTTCGCTAGCAACACAATTATGCTGTAACCGTCTGGTGTTACCATGTGATACCTGCCATTTGCATGTACTTTGTGTCTAGGGACATCTATGGACCTCAGGGAATGTATTCACAGTGTCAGAAATATTGTGTCTGTTACTATTATTATAGAATCTTTGAGAATAAATGTTTCCCCCCACATCTTTGACAGTGAATAACACCATGCTAAATGTGAATAAATGCCACCGAGCTCATTCAGCACCTTCTTGAGATCAAGTGTACAAAAGATCTAAGCAAATGAACAAAGGGCAGATGATTTTTTGTAGATACAGTACTGAATTTTGCCATCCGGACACATGCAATAGGACATTTTTATATAGAATATCGAATATCAGGTCTGTAAATGACTCTATTATGGTCAAGTCATACATCTATGGACCGGGGCAAATCTCCTCTTTCCAATGACAGAGTTAAATCTGGATTTAGTACCGCCAGGTGCCCGGTATAGGGCAGCAAAGACTGTGAATGAAATCTACTGTAAGTACAGTTATTTTTGTATGTCCATAGCTCTGCCATTTTTGCCGGATTGAAACACGTTTTTTTCCAAGATGTTCACAGAAAGCTAAATAAACAATATATGTTGTATTTTATGGCAATAACGTTGAAGTTTGTTCGACCCGTGAGATATAATCATGATTTTCAATATTTATTTTCATGTCAAGCGGCTGCTGCTTTGTCTGCGGCTTGTGTGAGCTGGGTAGTGTAGTTTTATGGAATTTTGATGTCCATTGAAAGCCCTGAGTCTCCTCTTTCTTAGGACTCCAACGATTTCATGATGGCGTCATGTCCTCGCGCCTAAATCATCCGGTTTCCGATGCAATGCGCAGAGATTTTCATAAGCTCATATTTCGCTAATAATAAAATCATTGGTAAACAAATGTAGTGCTGAAAATATACACTATCCCTAGGCCTCCCGTCACCAGGTGTGCCTTTGTTGTGTCTAGGGACCAGTTAAATGTTCTAAATGTTCTAAATGTTTCATTCACTTTAAGATAATTCTGATCCCAGTGCTGTCCTGTCGGCAATTCATTTGTGTATTGTTGTTAAAGAAACGCGGTCAGATCCTTTAAAACAAATCTCTGTCTACTTTGTCTACCTTGGTCTACTCCCAAGTGGTTGCTATGACTGGTAGTCTGCTCTCCTGTTTATGCCTTGACAGGCCAAGAGCCATCTTGTTGTTGTTTACCTCAGTAAAACAAGCATGACAGCAGTGCGACAGCAGGGTTCCTGTACTCTCGTAAGCCCTGTTCGACACGGCCAAGGCTAAAAGGCCAGACGTCTTGGTCTGCAGTCGTTCCAGACAGTAAACAGGGGGCCCACCAAGGTGGCAGTTTCATGCTAAGCGATGTGACAGAGACAGGGCATATTCATGTATTTCAATTTTCTTTTCTTTTTCAAATCTTTGGTGTGACATTTTACCAAGTGATTTGCTTTTTGTTCCTTTTTTCGGTCCAAAATTAAATTTGACATTCAGCCAAAAAAGGATACTTTGCTGAGCTTATTCCAATTTGTATATCCTCTGGGAGATGGAGAAGCTCTGGTCTGGATCTTGATAACAGACAAGGCTCTCTGTAGTAAGGAGTGAGTGATAGTTGATTAGCACAGGATAAGGTGCTCTCCTATCATTAGCCATTAGCCTCGCCATGCAGAACAAACCCAGTTAGTTTATTACCCCCAAAGCAGTGACTTAGTGAAAGTGCTAATATAGCCTTTTACAGCTCAGTTCACAAAGAGAGCGACTGTCTGAAAACTACTAGAACACAAATTACATATCAAGGGGGCAAGATGAAAATGTTCTTATTGTTGACACATTGTTCAAAATGTCCGTGGCACGTTTAATCACAGTTGGGTGTGTGGCTGGTGCTGCCGCCTTGGCAGTCATACTGTAGATGACATGAGCCATATGACTAGCTGACTGCTTGAGTAACCTACTCTGACAACCAGTGGGCTAACAGGTGAATGTCACCATTCTGCTGTACTGTATACTGTAGCTACTGATACAGGAGTGGAACACAACATACCAGATGGAGCGCAACGTGGTACAGTAGGCTAGCAGTTAATTTGGAGAGAGAGAATGCGAGTATCCAAAGTCACATAGTTGTGAATCCCATCTGACTTTCAAGCTGTCCAGTGAATACTAGTGTGTGTGTGTATATATATATATAACAATTCTGAAATATTCTGAAATAGTCTTTGGCGTTGACCTTGTCAGAAGAATACCTTTATGTGGAATACATTTAACAGATGCTGCAAACGTCAGAACCCCCCTCTAGGGAAAACATGGACATGGCCTCAACACACACACACACACACACACACACACACACACACACACACACACACACACACACACACACACACACACACACACACACACACACACACACACACACACACACACACACACACACACACACACACACACACACACACACACACACACACACACACACACCACACACACACACACACACACACACACACACACAGTAAAGAAGAAGCATTAGGAAACAGGTATAAATATTGTATACAAGCAACATTAGTGGTTGACTGAAGCCTGTGTGATTGGAAAGAGTGTGGTTTTTATTGGACAACTTCTGCGGGGCTGAAAGCTTGTATATAAAATGGGGAAAAGCTAGAAGTGAGATATAGGTCTTCTGCTCAAACTTGTGTCAAGAGCTTCATTTCTATACAACAAGAACTGCGTGACGTGCTCATTCCTCTGTCTCCTGCTCTGTCATTCCCATACAAACATGTATTCTGTGGTGGTAGCACCACAGAACAACTACGCCTATAAGGTTGAAATAAAACATATGAAAGTCACTTATAAAGATAAAGATAAAGAACAAATTCACAGTGCACACACACACACACACACACACACACACACACACACACACACACACACACACACACACACACACACACACACACACACACACACACACACACACACACACACACACACACACACACACACACACACACACACACACACAGGTATGTTGTGGCTTTTCAATTGCAGCTCCATTTCTGCAACATCGACAGGCAGTGTGCACTGTGAATTTGTTCTTTATCTTTATCTTTATAAGTGACTTTCATATGTTTTATTTCAACCTTATAGGCGTAGTTGTTCTGTGGTGCTACCACCACAGAATACATGTTTGTATGGGAATGACAGAGCAGGAGACAGAGGAATGAGCACGTCACGCAGTTCTTGTTGTATAGAAATGAAGCTCTTGACACAAGTTTGAGCAGAAGACCTATATCTCACTTCTAGCTTTTCCCCATTTTATATACAAGCTTTCAGCCCCGCAGAAGTTGTCCAATAAAAACCACACTCTTTCCAATCACACAGGGCTTCAGTCAACCACTAATGTTGCTTGTATACAATATTTATACCTGTTTCCTAATGCTTCTTCTTTACTGTGTGTGTGTGTGTGTGTGTGTGTGTGTGTGTGTGTGTGTGTGTGTGTGTGTGTGTGTGTGTGTGTGTGTGTGTGTGTGTGTGTGTGTGTGTGTGTGTGTGTGTGTGTGTGTGTGTGTGTGTGTGTGTGTGTGTGTGTGTGTGTGTGTGTGTGTGTGTGTGTGTGTGTTTAAGGAGTAAATTGTATGTACAGTACATCAATCAATCATTTGTACCGTCTGGTATCCAATGGTTGACTTTCACGGTCCTCTAACTGTTTCTCAGCCTTTCTCTTGAGTTGTTCATATCTTCGTTCCAAAGAAATCTCTTTATGTCATTGTAGCAGTTGACCCTGCCACATGTCACTTAAGTGGCTTTTTACAAGGCTCTCCGACTCAGAGACACAGGCAGAAATTATATGAACAGCATACCGGTTTATTGAAGAGGTGGTAACAGAGGCATATTTTTACATAGCGACACTATAGGGACATGTCCCTACCAAAGCCACAGAAACATGAATTGTCCCTACCAAAGACATTCCAGAGTGAAACTCTAGTTTTAGTATAATTATAATTAACAACATTGCGGCCTTGCAAAACAGAGCCTTTTTATCTGTGAAAGTGCATCAAAAAGTCATAGGCACACCTGTAGGCTATTTAATCTCTGGAATCTTTTTTACAATGTCTAATATTTCTTGGACTTCCTCAACACTGCCAGAAGAACTGTATCATCAGCATACCTGATGCTTGTCAAGCTCTCCCAATTTGTCTGTATCCCTTTCTTCTCTTAGTAGTGCTTCTTCCACCATCCTTTCCATGTACAAATGAAAGAGAATTGAAGATAAAATACATCCTTGTCTTACACCTCTTAAGATGTCTATTTCTTCTGTTTCTCCATTTTCCAAAATGACAACTTATTTCTCGTTCCATTCTCTATTATTTCTATTTCATGTGCCAGAATTTCTTCTTTCCATCAAAAGTTTTGTATCATCTTCTCTCCAATAGTTATTAGTATGAAGATGTCATCTCTTGTTCCCTTTCCTTTTCTATAACTCAGCTGGCATTCTGAAACCTGGAAACGTGATGTTGGTTATTCTGCTCTTGATTATACGCAACAGTATCTTTGACGCATGACTTAGTTATGATACTTATCAACCTGTGCTCTTCACACATTTGATAGAGTGCACAGGCTAATCTGGGAAGGTATAAGTGGGTGGGGCACCCAGCGTGCACTCTCTCGGGCATGGGAAATGGTAGCAATGAGTCTGATACTGCAACCTGTAATGGAGAACTGTGATAATAAAGAAGTGAACTGAGAAATACATCTGCCTCGAGAGTCGTCGATAACGTTGGAAACCACAGACGTTACATTGGTGTCTGAAGTGGGATTTGAGGCGAAGTATGGACATTAAAAGTGTCGGTGGAGAATGAGCTAACGTGGGCTAGTGAGGGCTAACGGGAGCTAACATGGCTAGCGCTAGCTAGTGGGATGCAAGACTGTCTGTTGGGGGAGGGCGTCTCTGTCGGTCTGGGAACAGGAGGACGCGAGCAATCTGGAACCAAAGTATTTGTATAAGTATTTGGTGGTTGTTGTCTCCTGGGGCCTGACAGAGAGGGTTGCAGCCGGTAACCAACAGAGCACATCGGGTGCAGCCGGTAACCAACAGAGCACGTCGGGAGCTAATGAAGAGTAGCCTAGCTTAGCTTACAGTTAGCATCAGGTTTAGCATGGCAGAAATGGAAGCCGGCGCCGTTAACATTAAGAAGAAAAAAGAGTACTAGGACTAACAGATATCCACCAATATTACATAGCATATAACTCAAGATACCCCTTGCAGTGGGCTTACAATAGTTGGACAGATTGGCAGCTGGGAATGGTTTGAAGAACAAATTATAGAAGAACATAACAAAGATCTATCTCTTTCAATGTTGTGGTATAACCCAAAAATCACTCCCAGACTGGACAATCCGCTTTTAGAATTTTCATGTGAAATAGTGAAAATCTTACATAAACGCCTGACCTTTAGTGGATATTCCTTACCATCATGTCCATTATGGAAAAACCCTTTGCTCTCTGCAGGAGGTAAAATCCTTAAAAATAATGTATGGCAACAACATAATATAACACAGGTGGGCCAAGTGATCGAAAGGGGAAATATGATACCTTTTAATGAACTTAAAACACAGTTTGGGCTGAAAGACACAGAATTTGTATCTTATTTACAAATACAATCAGTTATTAAATCATTGTTGTCTAAAGGCATAGCTATAGGAACAAACGGAGTCATGGAAGAGACATTAAGGGGAATTACAGGCAGGAAAGGCATTGTTTCTGCAATGTATAAACTATCATGTTCAAACACCCCTGATACCAATACCCAAACTAAAGTCCAATGGGAGCGAGACATGGGTATATCCATATCTGAAACACAATGGGAAGCAGCACTTAGGAATAGTACAAAAATATCAAAATGTGTTAGATATAAAATTATACAATTAAAGATACTACACAGGGCCTATATAACACCCTGTACATTGAATAAAATTAATCACACCCAACCCAAATTGTGCTGGCATGGGTGTGGAGTAGAGGGTACGCTCATGCACTTGCTGTGGCACTGCCCGCTTGTTAGGACATTTTGGTTGGACATAGCTGAGGACCTGTCAGTTACTCTCCAAATTGACATTAATCCTTGCCCTATAATGTGTATATTGGGTGTAAAAATGGACAATGCTCAAGCAAAGATTGTAAATAATACTGTAGCACTGGCTTGTCTAGCATGCAAACGGATTATTTTAATGAACTGGAAAGAACGCAAACCGAACTGCTTCAGTATGGAGAACTGGCGCAAGGACTTCATGGACTTGCTATCGATGGAACAGGCTGCTCTGTCTCTTCAAGAGAGTGATAGGCCCGATGGCCTTCAAGGTCCCCTGAACTTTATTAGATCACTATCTGGAATAAGTTTGTCTACTGAACCTTTGTAACGCTCTGCAACCCCCCCCCCCCTCGCCCCTTGTTGTTATTGTTATTATTATCATTTCTTGTCTTGTTTTGTCGTGTATGTATTGTCTTGTTTGAGAAAAATAAAAAAAACTTTAAATATCAAAAAAAAGAAGAAAAAAGAGGAAGACTGTGAGGAGCGGTCGGGTGACACGGACATGGAGTGTAAAGAACAGTTTGCAGAATTATACGCCGGCCGAGGCAGGCCATTGCCGGTTCACGGGCGCCCGGTTCCCGCCGGATGGAGGTCAGAGGTGACCCAGGATGTCAACAAACATGGCTGCGCCCATGGCACGAGGGCAGGCCCGGCAGAGAAGACGCCGAAGGACCCGGGGAGCTACCACGGTGGGGTTGGCCAATGACCTGGAAGGCCGGACCCGGGGGACATAGGGACATTGCCGCAATGCCGCATGGTACAGAGCCATGGGGACATGGAACTCTCTGCCGGATGCAGAGCCACGGTTACTTGGAACTCTCTGGCGCGTACATCAGAGTGCTTTCCCTGGAACAAGACCCAGCGGTGAGGCAGGGAGTGCTCCCTCTTCACCACGACACAGCGGCGTGTCCTCACCCTTCGCTGGGGTGCGCCAGAGACTATGACGGATGAATGGGTTATATTACTGAATGAAAAAAAGAAAAGAGTAAAATCTTGTAATGGTGATTTCATTGAGGTGTGGGGTATTGTGTTGGGTACTGCAGGGATTTGAGTACTGGTTAGCGGGTATTGGAGTGGAGCTAGCAGTTAGTGTAGCGTCGCCCGGTGGTTAGGTGTAGCCACCGGTAGCGTCGTGTAGCTAGCTGCGCCTAGCATCGTAACCGGTGGATAGGCGACTGTCTCTGTTGTGGGAGGGCGTCTCTCTGTCGGCCTGGAACAGGAGGACGCGGGCAACCTGGAACCAAAGTATTTGTATAAGTAATTGGTGGTTGTCGTCTCCTGTGGCCTGACTGAGAGGGTTGCACCCCGTAACCAATAAGAGCACTTCTGGGCTAGCAGGAGCGTGGCGTCGTAACCGGTGGTTAGGCTATAGCCACCGGAAGTGTCGCATGGCTAGCTGCTGCCCTAGCTTTGCCGGGGGGGGGGGGGGGGTAATCTTGTTGACTGTGGGTGAGTTTCGTTCGTCTCTCGTGCGAGAGACTTAGTAGGGAGGGGGTAGTGTAGCGACCCTGGGATTTGGGTCGGGTTGGTCCGTTGAGCTGTCACTCAACACTCCGCCATCCCGGCGCTGGCGGCGTCCCTATTGGACGCGCCAGCCGCGGGTTGACAGAGTCGAGAGTGCACGGGCTAACCTGGGAAGGTATAAGTGGGTAGGGCACCCAGCGTGCACTCTCTCGGGGCATGGGAAATGGTAGCAATGAGTCTGATACTGCAACCTGTAATGGAGAACTGTGTGAATAAATAAGTGACTGAGAAATACATCTGCCTCGAGAGTCGTCGATAACTAGTGGGAAACCACAAACGTTACAGTATTTTTCACTTAGAGGAAGGAAATTGCCTTTCAGAAATTAGTTGGTATTTTTCCTGATTTGTAGATCTTGTTTATGACGTCTTTAATGTGTCTCATTCCTTCTGGTCCTAGACTTTGAAGTAGTTCCACCGGGACCCCATCTGCTCCACGCGCTTTTCTTTTGCGGTAGCTTCTTTTTCACTTCCTGAATTTCTTCCTCTGTGATTTCATTTATTTCTATGCCAGTTGTTATAATCTGTTTCTCGATTTGTCTGCGCATTCCAGTCCTTTGATCTGCATATAGCTCCTTGATAAACTCAGCGCATCTTTTTAAACACTTGGTTTTTCCTTGTTCTTTATTGTTGTCGACTGTAGACTTGTGCTTTTTCCTTTCCACCTCCTGATGAAACCTTGGGTTATGCTGCCGATTCAACTCTTCTGGTTCTTCTTTCACATGTTCTTCTTTCACTTTTCTGCACATAGCTGTATCTTCTTTAGGTTTAACTGCTCTCTTTGTCTACCTTGATTTATTTAGCTTTATTCCATCTTTTTCCCAAGATATTAGCGTCCATCTTTGTTTTTGTTTGCATTGTGTCTTTTTATTACCACATATCTCATCTCGCTCTTGCACATTCCACTGTGTGTTTCCATTCAGGTTGGTTTATCGGCTTTCGTTTTTCTTGGTTGGTTTTATCAGCTTGTAAATTTCTTTCTACTTTCCACTCTGTTCCATTTTCTTTTCTTTTTGTACTTTTTTTCAATGTGCACTTCAGAGTTACTGCGACTGGATTATGGTCTGGCTCCACAGTCTGCTCCAGGCCTTGCTTTTACATTTCCTACTGAAATTCTCTATCTTTCACTGACAAAGTAATTTTTTTTGCTCTTCCATTCCATGTGTTGGTAATGATACATTTTGGCCATGTATCAGGACATTTCAGTACAAAAGTAATATGTACATAGTAGGGGTGGAATGGTACGCATTCGAACCGTGTACCAAACAATACACCCATGCCCCGAACCGTGGAGGTCGTACCGAACAATACGCATTCGAACCGTACACCTTTCGGTACGACCTCCACGGTTCGGGGCATGTGTGTATTGTTCGGTTATATAACGTTAGCCTCAAGCTAGGCTAACGTTACGTTAGCTACGAGCTAACTAACTTTAGCTGCGAGCTAACTAATGTTAGCCGCAAACTAACCGTGGAAACGCTCACAGAGAAGTGACTCCACGACACCAGTTCGATTAGTGGGGAAGGGGGGTATATTGACGAGGCTTGACAACAGAGGTTCAAAGATAACTGTTTGTGTTCAATAACGAGCCAGGAGACTAGAGCGTGTGTGTCAACTGCGTCTGCAACCCATAACATATTGGTCCCTGCTGGGACGTACCAACTCCACACACCACTGTGGAGGGGTTTATATTCCCCATTCCCTTGTAACATCTCCTTTTTTTAAGATAACAACAGTTACAACATTCCTTAGTGCAAATTATTATTAATACAAGAAACCCCATAAACGTCCTTATTTAAAACCCTAATAATCTTTTCTGTGACTTTTACTTTTTGATAAGAAAGTCTAGTGCTGGTTGAGCATTATGCATACTTTATGTTGGCCTTTGTCTATCTATAATGTGGCCACAAAAATGGAAATGTTTAATAATTTTTTGTTTGCACTAAGTTAATACTTTGACAAATGTCAGTTCGGTCTTTGTGTGCCAAACATTATTAAAGGTAAACCTTTTGTTTTACCAAATAAATGAGAAGCATGTTTAAATCAGCAATGCCTCCCCTATTTCTGTACCAAAATCTCTCCTACCTCTAACCGTCACTGTCAAGATAATGTGCCTGATGTCAAATGGCCTCATTCTTTCAGTTTTTGCATGACTACGTCCTTGAGAATAACTGAAAAGTTGGATTATTTTTAGGCTATATATCGTATGTTGATGTATGGTATTTTTGGAGCGTTACATTTTTTTAAAATAAAAAACAACGTATACCGAACTGAACCGAAAACCGTAAACCTAAAACCGTGATACGAACCGAACCGTTGATTTTGTGAACCGTTCCACCCCTAGTACATAAGGTCTGCGAGTGTGTATATGCATGTTGTGTATCACTGCATATATTAATGTGAAAGATTGGATTTTTTGTGCTTGCCTGTAGGTACATGTGGGTGTAATACACGCACGGTACACTGAATGAAGCCATTATAGTCAGGCCTCTGTTGGATGTCACTAGCTATCCGTCTGGGCCCAGCATAGCTCTGGAATGAGAGTGTGAATGTGGGTGCAGCCAGGGTAGCCCATTAAAACGCAAACATCGCTTTTACAGGCGGAAGAGAAGTGGTTTGATACACTCGACTGCCTGCGTTGGGTAGAGTATCTGTCAGCATTACCGCACTGGTCTACCTCTCTACCCTCTCTCTCTCTCTCTCTCTCTCTCTCTCTCTCTCTCTCTCTCTCTCTCTCTCTCTCTCTCTCTCTCTCTCTCTCTCTCTCTCTCTCTCTCTCTCTCTCTCTCTCTCTCTCTCTCTCTCTATCCCTCTCTCTCTCTCCCTCTCTCTACACCTTTGCCTTTGCTTTTATTTAGAAAAGCGCTTGTGTGGTGAAAAGTGGGTGGTTGTCTGTGTGTGTGTAATGTACCATAGCCTCAGGTGTATGAAATACAGAAAGGTTAATAGCTTATACCCAACCCCTCTCCTCTCCTCTCCTCTCCTCTCCTCTCCTCTCCTCTCCTCTCCTCTCCTCTCCTCTCCTCTCCTCTCCTCTCCTCTCCTCTCCTCTCTTCTCCTCTCTTCTCTTCTCTTCTCTTCTCTTCTCTTCTCTTCTCTTCTCTTCTCTTCTCTTCTCTTCTCTTCTCTTCTCTTCTCTTCTCTTCTCTTCTCTTCTCTTCTCTTCTCTTCTCAGTAGCCAATCATACCATATTGACCCCAATATAAGATGACCCTCCCTTTTTCAACTATTTTTCAAGAAATATATATTTTTAAGATCAAATCTTGTTGTTGAAAATAAGTATATAAACGTATTATATGCTATTTTAGAAATTCTTAAGAAAATGTTGTGCTTAAAAATGCTATTTTATTTAGGAATTTGTTTGAATTATTTAAAGGTGCTATATATATTTATTTTATGTAGAGTAATACAACAATTTGTTTTTAAATTATACATCCACAGAGCTTTTAGAATGGTGCAGAATAAAAGTATTGCTTTTCCACCCCCAAAATATTGATAAATTAATTCATCATTTCAATTTAGCAGGTCCAACATTTATGTTGTTGTTTACATGTTGCAGGCATGTCCCTACTTAGTGGAATGCACCTGATTGGATAAATGACATGCTGGTGCTCTAGTGCGACTTCTAGTGGCTGAATGTTATCTATACTGTAGCACCTTTACATGAAATTAAAATGTAATTCAACTGTAGGCTTATTTCTAACATAATTTATGTTGCAATGTGAAAAATAGAACCATAGCTTATATTTAAATTAAATTGCCCCAATTATAACTCCTCCTCAGTCCTGACCTTGGTTAACCTGGCCATACTTTCAACCCTCTGTAGCTGGTGGATCATCCAACATAAACATCACTGTCCTTTGAAGCGGGCTCAGGTTTTAAGCGATTATTAAAGCAGTGATAACATATGAACCTGGAGATTGCAAGGAATCCATTGATACCAAACATGTCACACTATCTTAACTGGGAAAGGTGCTAACATTACCCCAAAGTCAAACTTTCTTTACCACCAGCTGCTTTAATTATTTCAGTACAAAAGTAATATGTACATAGTAGGGGTGGAATGGTACGCATTCGAACCGTGTACCAAACAATACACCCATGCCCCGAACCGTGGAGGTCGTACCGAACAATACGCATTCGAACCGTACACCTTTCGGTACGACCTCCACGGTTCGGGGCATGTGTGTATTGTTCTTATTACTTACTAAAACAAGTAAGGCAACGTTCGCACTGCAAGTCTGACTGCTCAATTCTGATTTATTGCTTAGATCTGATTTATTTGTGTTTGGCTGTTCACATTATAATTAGAGCTGCAAATATACTGTAAGGCGACCTCACATTTTCAGGTGTAGTTTGTGCAGAATCACTGTCTTGTTCGGGACAATACAGTACTATTTCACTGCACCTAAGCTTTTGAAGGAGACCCATACAGTGGTATCAGTGCCTCAGAGCAACTACTTATGGGGGGTGTTTCTAGAACCCAAGAGCAGAACACAGGCACAGTAGAATGGAGCGGTTTAGAATGTTTAATTCAAGCAGGCGGGGGAGAGGGGTTCAAGGGTAGGGAGAGGGTCTGGAGACGGGGAACAAGGAGTGGAGGAGAGACAGGCTGATGGTGTGGGCAGGTGAGGTCCAGGGGGGTGCAGGCTGGTGAAATCAGTGGTCGAGGTGTAGTTCCGGAGGGGTGAGGTCCTGGACATCGGAGAACAAAGATTAGTATTATACAAGGTCACTGAGCAGTGAGCACACAAACATAACTAGGAGTACTACAGTATGGTCTAGAGCAGGGGTTCCCAAAGTTTTCAGGCCGCGACCCCCAAATTAACGGTGTCAGAGATCCGCGACCCCCAATATTATAGGGGGTAAAAAAATCTAAAAAAAAAAATATTATAAATTTTTTTATTTAAATTTTTTATGGAAATGTATGGTTGAAACATGCAAACGTTCAAACACACACACACTAATAAGCATTGGAGGCTTTTAACCAGGGCCGGACTGGGGAAATCATTCAGGCCAGGAAATATAGTGCGAAATATAGCCCCAGTCAGGCCACTTTTTAAGCGGGGGGTCTGGGGTCCCCCACCAGGAAATGTGTTGTTACAAAGACTTAATTTCCTGCATTCTGGTGTAGGAATTCTTTTATTTGTAGGCCTACCCTTTAAATGCCAGTGTTTGTGATTGCATCACAAATTATTGTTAAAAACAGGCTAGCATATATGATTAGCAACAACACTGATTTTGATGGATTTTCAGTTTTTTTGTAATGTCAGATTGAAAAAAATACCCACTCTTACCATAAGGGACTAAATTGTCCTCTTCAAAAACGCCATAAAAATATTACTATATGTTGAAATACCACTTTTGCTTTCATAAATATTTTATTCAACTTCAGCCCTGATCATAACACCACATATTCATTTCATAATTCTAACCCTTTAAATGCCAGTGTGTGTGATGGCATAATTATATTTGCAATATATCAAATGCAAAGTAGATTTTTCTGGGGGGGATTATTACAGGCTAGCATGTGTCAATGATTTGCAACAACGATGGATTTTTTGTTTTTTGTAAGGGTCCCGCCTCCACCAATCATATGCGGCTCCCTTTGTGTGTGTGTGTGAGCAAGAAAGAGAGCACAAGAGAGATAGTTCCCCACCTAGGTTATCTAACTATTGCGCCGCTGCAACTAGAAACACTGGCCTGGCCTGCTTCTAAGTTCAGTGGCCTGACTGCATTAAAAAAAGAAATAATAAAAAAAATATAAAAATGTATTTTGAATTTTTTGGAAATCTTTTGGGGGGGGGGGGGGGTCAGGCACGTGCACACATAGAGGCCAAGGGGTGCTTGAGCACCTGCCTTTTTGAGCCTCATCAAAAAAGTGCCCTTTTGAAAGAAAAAATATATATATATATATATTTTTTTTTTTCTTTTTTTTTGTTATGCATATAGACTGCCCTTCCAACTGAAAAATGTCAGGATAGAATCAAAATATTAGGTAAAGAGAGAGAGATGCCCCATATTCCATTGCAGTTTGCACGGCCTCCTCACCGTGCCTCTCCGCGGACCTATATATTTTATGCATAGCATGGGTGGTGATGATGATGATGATAGAAACCGCTGTGGCGCATAGAGTTGAATGCTGGTATTACACTCATTGAGGGACACGAAGAAGTCAAGTCCGATGGGATTTGGGAATCTCAAATACAAATCGGGATTGGAATAAAAAATGCATTTATATTAAACAATACAGAATATACAGCACTTCTTGGGGTCTGTAGGGTAAGCACTTATTCCCTCCCCCCTGAACATTTATGGAGATGTATATGCCTTTTAAGTCAGTGATAAAAGTGTCTTTCAAGGATAAGTGAGCTCCTGCACTGCTTATTATAGTTCAATATTTGATCACCAAAACCCCCCAAAAAGCATAAAAAGGGGGCCCCCCGCCCGAAAAGGGCCCTTAAAAATCGTGCTTGCGCGCTATGCGCGCTACGCGCGCTCGGTTAATATATACACACAAGTGTAGTGCCCTTTTCAGCCTTTGAGCACCTGCCCCTCTAAAGTCCTGTGCACGTCCCTGGGGGGTATCATCTGGCGACCCCCCCCCACGGCGGCTCGCGACCCCCACTTTGGGAGCCACTGGTCTAGAGGAGAGTCCTTATACCACAGGAGGCATACACGACACTCGGACCAGGAGTGGCAGGTGTGCAGGCCTCTTATATTTGTTCGGTGATAGCCGGCAGGTGTGTAGACAGGCATAGGTGAGTAGGATGATGGTGAGACTGGAACAAGAAGGGGACCATGTATGGGCATGGGAACCTGTTGACAGACAGGGGAGAGAAAAACCCTGACTGTGGCTGTAACACTACTATAGTAACTTTTCAAATGCAAATGCTTCAAGGACAGAACTCATCATAGTCCTTAACCAGCTGTACATAATATATATATATATATATATATATATATATATATATATATATATATATATATATATATATATATATATATATATATACACATATCCAGCACTGAAAAATCGAACCTCTGCTGCTCCTTTGCTGCTCCTCCACCACTCCACAGGCCTAACTGATTTTGTGACTCCTATTGTTCTGGATCGGGCCAGATTTCACACCTCCACTGCCTCCCACAGTGTATCAGGCTGGCGAGACTTTTTCATCTTAAAGGGGAACTGAGTCATCTGAAAATGTGATGATTTGTGATGTCAGAGAGACACCGCTGCATGATAATGGAGAGGTACAAGATGAGCTGCACACAGTGGCTGGAGCTCAGGCTCAAAACGGCTTAAGATCTTAAGGTAGAAAAATGCTGTTTTTGAGGACTTGATTAGAAATACAAAACAATGAATAAAAAAAAAATAAAAAAATTACAGAGGTGTTCCATAGACTCACAGGAATTGTGTAAAAGTGCCCAAAATAGTGAAAGAAATAGTAAAATAGTTCCCCTTTAAACTTTTATTCGTCCCAAACGCCCCAGCTCCATCCGATTCCTTAGCTTTTTTCACTGTTTACTTATTATGCATTGCAACACTAATATATGGGCAGTACCCCAAGTCAGACTGCCCCGAACCCACTTATTAAAAATTATCTTGAGGGCGGTCAGGTGGCGTAGCGGAGATTGCGCTCGTCACCAATGCAAGAGGCTGCGGTCTTGACTCCCGGAGTCAGCATTGCTTGGGGCTTGGGCTGATCGCTATACTAACCCGTTTGGCTGGGTTAGGGGGAGGGCAAGTCATGGGTGGGAAACTGGCATTGTGGACAGCGATGCCTACAGGTCAGGTCTGGGCGCCTGCTCAGCGGAGGCAGGACTTGATGAAGGCAGTGTGACCTCCCAAGCGTTACACTTCACCAATGAGAGTCCTCTCTGCCAGGTGAAAAAAGAGTCACTGGCTGTCGCCGTACGTGTCGGAGGAAGCGTGCAGATCACTTCAGGGTTCCCTTGCACCGACCAGTAGGAGAACATGCGCACAACAACCAGATAGGGGAGGGGGGGAATTGGCACAACGACTAAAAAAGAAATTGGGACGGGGAGAAAACAGAGAAAATCGGAGAAAGAGAGGATTAATTTTTTTTTTTTTTTAATCTTGGGGGAGCACTTAAGTTAAGTACCCTCCGTTTGTTCACTTTGGGAGCCAGCCACCAGCCCCCGAAATATAACACCTGAGTGCTAGTTCTAAAGTGGCAGAGGAGCAGCAGAAGGGATCTGAATTTTCAGTGCTGCATCTGTATATAATACGACAGGACAGCTGTTTCAATTGCGAATCGCTGGTGGTTGTTGGTACAAACAACACCCCATGGGTAGAATGATCAAAATGGTGGATGAAGGCATTATTAATGTTTCTACACTAAAATATGCTTTTGGAACTGGAGACTGTGGCTCTCTTCTTCCTTCCCTCGTTATTTCCACTCTCTGTTCTTCTTAGGTTCAGAATTTGTTCTCCCTTCACTCTCTTCATCTCTTTCCTGTCCCTTATCTTTGTTCTCTCCTCCGTTTGGCCTCCTCCTTCTTCTGGTCTTGTGGAGAAAGTGAGTTGTGAAAGTAAAAGTTTGCTATCGATCTCCCACAGTCCTCCCAACTACACCTTGATCCCAGTAGTTCAGCTGTTTTGATTAAACATTGAGTGTTGAAAACATTGTCCAAGGTCAATAAAACAGCAAAGAGGGAAAGATAGCTATACTGTCTTGTGTGTGTTTGTTGGTGTGTGTGTGTGTGCGTGTGTGTGTGTGTGTGTGTGTGTGTGTGTGTGTGTGTGTGTGTGTGTGTGTGTGTGTGTGTGTGTGTGTGTGTGTGTGTGTGTGTGTGTGTGTGTGTGTGTGTGTGTGTGTGTGTGTGCGCGCCCTCGCTCTAAGTGCTGTTCCGGGAGTACAAATCTCTGTAAGGTCGCACTTAGAAAAACACTTTTTTACCTCTAAGATCGATTGCTATTAGGAAACGAGGTCCAGGTCTCTCTTGAAGAAGAGATTATAATCTCAGTGGGACTCGGATTTATAGTGAAATAAAGGTTGAATAAAATAAAAATAATACACACAAACATACAGTGTGTACATGCACACACCCACACACACACACACACACACATACACATACACACACACACACACACACACACACACACACACACACACTAAGGCTGAGCCCGAACCCTGTTTTTAGGGTTCGAACGTTCGCCAGGGTTTATCGAACGAACGTTCGAACGTTCGTTTTTTGTAATTTTTTTAATAAAATTTTTTTTTTATTACTTTTTTTTTTTATTATTATTATTATAGATCCTACGGAGGGCGGCATTGCATAATCTATTGGTGAAAAAACATGTTGTTTACAGTGGTGGCTGTTCATGTAAACATGTAATTAAACAAAGCACTCAGAAGAAAATAAACAAGCTACTGAGTACTGCATAAAGTTCCTACTTATGATAAACAATAGCCCTTGCACACCGCAGTCACGTAAGGGGCTAGATAAACAAATGCATTCGTTTTGTGGCATTCACGTTATATAGTTAGTGTTACACGTTCAATAACAGGTATTCACTCTTGGTCGACGGGAAGGAGAGAGGCGCGCGCCTCGGCTCCTTCCACTGTCTACCTCTGAACGGGGGGCGGCAGAGAGACAGAGAGACACCGGCGCGGGGGTCCCACCGGGCTCCCAACACGCCTGCCGCCTCGGCCAGAGTTGTTTCCAACGCAACCACCTCCCGCCATGAAGCTCGCGCTCCGTGGCCGAAAAAGGCTGGTATTCAATACTATTCATTAATGATCCTTCCGCAGGTTCACCTATGGAAAGTTGTTACGACTTTTACTTCCTCGGCGGGGAGCTAACGCTACGTTAATGCTTCTCTCAAGCAGATCAATGGCGGCATTGCCGGAAGTAAAAAAAATAATAAACGCTTGCCGATTGGTGGTAACAGCAGAGGCGGGTGCAAGCGGTGTGACGTAATTGGCAGAATCGCCTGTCATTCAATCAAAATTGTTCTATTGCATTGGTTGAGACTAGAGCTCTGGTTGAGTATCCAGCAACAGCCCGGCAGAGCCGAGCGATTTTTTCACCGAACGTTCGAACCCATTAATTAAAGTCCGAATGTCAGCTTAACGAACGAACGTTCGAACGTTCGGGCTCAGCCTTAACACACACACACATGCACACAATAATTACAATAATGTTCCCCGTAAAACATGAAGGAAACCTAGTATAATTCTTATCAGGGTTGGTGTCAACTTTGCATTCAAATTCAGTGGATCAAAATGAAGGATGTTTCAGAATAATTGATTATTTGCCATAACGACCCCATAAACAATTTTCAAATTTAAGTCATATTACCACTTAACGTATTACCAAAGTCTCTCTCAAGAGAAGTCTGCTCACTTCGCTGCCATCTCGATAACAGCAACTAACAAGACCTGACCCTTTCTTCATGTGCACCAGTCCTTAGTTACAGTACCATGGCAACCACTCACAGCTGAGATTGTGATTTAAATTAAAGCACTCTACTGCTACAACACTACATACATATTCAGAGGAAAATATGAAATGTAATGTTATTTTATGCTGATTCCCGAAGGGAATTTAATAATATGTTTAAAAAATTTACGAACACCAGTGCGGTGTGTGTGTGTGCATCTTGAGCCTGGCGGGTGGATAACCGTGACCAGTGGGAAGCACAGGAGTGAAGCTGTGAAGACAACAGAGAGAAAAAACGAAATAAGTGTTCACAGCACAAACAAGGGGAAGCACACGGAAAAAACACGATACAAAAAAACATGGAACGGGTGAATACATAAAAACACAACGGGAGTAAGGTTAACACATTCCCTGCCACGCAATTTGAGCATCTTATACCATTCTCTGCCAGCACTGTAAGTCTATGGAGATGTTCACCTTCTTTGCAGGGCTATAACTTTTTAAATTGTATTGCTAAATTGACATTACTATGGCCCATTCAACATCGATTATCTATCGTTCAGGATGTAGGAACGTTTTACTTTTTCATTCATACGAAAATACCGTCTAGAATAAAAATATGTTTTTTATCGTTTTCTGCAGTAATTCCTAGAACGTGAGATATAGGCATAAACGCATATATAGATGATCAAATGCCGTTTGTTGCCGATCCATGCTATATTAAAAATTTCAACTGTACATGATCCTAAACGTTATGACTGATCAGGCGCGGATGAACGGAGGGGGGGGGGGGTCGTTTATAATTCCGTGATTGGCGTTTAATGCTTTATGTAGTATGGGTGATATATTGATCAGAGCAGTTTGCATGGATAATAATAAACAAAAAGGCTGAAAGTAACGTCAGCGTCCTCTTACCGTTCGACGATGAGACTGGAGGAAAAATATCCCACTTATTTGACGCGATCGCCTAAATCCATTTCCGGTTTGTATAATCATAATACACGGCCAAATCCTATCGATTATTGCGTTATGGCAGCGATCGCTACACACGGAAATGTGTCTACAGTCCCGCAACAATATGCGAGTGGCCGGACGCATTTCGGAGACGCACCGAGATCGACTCGTCCATTTCCGGTTTGGCAACTCGCCGATCATCCACCAGGGGGCAGTATTGAAGCGTTGCAGAGTTGTGCCGGCTCACACTGCATCAGACCAGGCTCCGTGAGGGAAATATGAATAACATGGCGAAAAAATGAAATATGATCTCAATAACGTTGTATGCCGTGGATTGGCAGAATTAGCATGAACTTGAAACACGTTGTACGACGTTTTTGGCGCATGATGTGTTAACATAGAAACGACGAAAAACATTATTCAGTGGGAGGAATATCAAAGATACTTGCCAGGCCATCTTAAAACGAAGATCTGACGCTGATGCATGGATATCCTGGTCTCTTATAGGGTGGTGTGGTGATTAGCGGGTGCATAGTCTCAGCGTGATGATTCTCACCTGCAGGGAGTGAATGGGACAGACACAGCATTAGAGACAGACACGGAGGTGTGTGACGGAGACAGAAGGAATTGTGTAGGTGGAACAGTAACAAAGAGTGTTAATTCTTAAAGGCACTTAACTGCCACACTGTTTTTCCATCTGTACTCCCTGGCGCCAGCGCTTTTGACCATTTTCACGATGTTCGCAGACCAATTGTATATTCTATATTATAGCTATGGAGACAATAGTATGGCTCATTTAAAAGGCACTATTTATACTCCAACAGGGAACAAACCATTTATTTCTACATACCTTTGTTCCTGTGCAATCCCAGGCTAAAACCTGTCCCATTTAAAAATAATCCAGTCTTGTTTCCTGGAACGCGAGATATTACGTGTTTCCTCTGAGCATGCGCATTTCGTGCGGGCTGCTCGCCTGACACATATCGCTGCTGGCGGGACAAAACCTCATAACTCCAAAAACCCAACTTTTCAGCAGATGAAAAAAACGAACACAGATTTGAGGGTGAATAGAGTTACGAGGTTTAGACAGATGATTTGTTTAATGCTTTCCCATTGTGTAGACTTTGTAAAACCACACACACATGGAGGATGATCTACTGAGTTGATAAAAATATATATATATATATATGGAGTTAGGAGGTTTTGTCCCGCCAGCAGCGATATATTATTTCCAGGTCAAAGGTAAACATGGCCATAGTAGAATGGTTCTATTCACAAAGCCACCATGGGGGGGGGTCCCACTCGTTTTCTGACACTGGGATAATTACAAAGGCATGTTTTATGATGGGGTTCGGTCAAATAGACGTTACCTTTGTCAGCAGGTAACGTTAACGTTACATCCAAACAGCCAGTTTGAAAATACTAGAATCCAACATAATCTGGTGAAAACGCACCTTATGGATCGTCACCGTTTGTCCTCTGCATAATAATCTCCAATAGTTCGCTCTAGGCGATCGCCATTGCCGAACGTTATAGTTGGCTCTAGTCTGGGGTGCTCTCAACTCTGTTGTATTATTGAGAGTAAATTAATTTGAATATGACCACCAGTGATGTCATCGGGTACATTGCATCCTTGTGTTGTGTCAATTACAGCACCATGAAATGATGTAGATCAGTGGTCACCAACCTTTTTAAGCCCAAGATCACTTTTTTTTTTTTTTGTGAAGGCAAGATCTACCTATTGAAGTGTTGAGAGAAAAAGACAGCCAAGATTGTACTTTAAACTAAATTACTTTTATTTGCCTGTATTCTAATTACATGCAATGCTTTGGTCCAACATTAAAAACGTCAAAGTAGAACTGTAATATGTACTTTCTCAGTCAGTGCTAAGTACAGTCATCTTATGCAGCATCACTTTTCACATCAAAACAAAAGTAGAACTGTAATGTGGACTTTCTCATATTATTAACATTGACAAACATATTTACAATTAGCATTTTATAAAGTAGAACTGTAATGTGTACTTTCTCAGTCAGTGCTAAGAGCAGTCATCTTATGCAGCATCACTTTTCACATCAAAACAAAAGTAGAACTGTAATGTGGACTCTCATATTATTAACATTATAAAATGCTAATTGTAAATATGTTTGTCAACGTAGAACTGTAATATGTACTTTCTCAGTCAGTGCTAAGTGCAGTAATCTTATGCAGCATCACTTTTCACATCAAAACAAAAGTAGAACTGTAATGTGGACTCTCAGGGAAAGATTTTTTTTTTTCAGGGAAAGATCTACAGGGAAAGTCTCAAAGATCGACCAGTCGTGGTGACCACTGATGTAGATGAAAAATAGCAATACTTGTCTTATAGAGACTGTTACCTTATTATTTTTAATTTCATTGAGTTGTAATTAATACAACACAGGATTTCAATGTCCCTGATGACATTACTGGTGGCCACATTCAAACTAATTTACTCTCAAAAACAGTCAAACTAAATGAATGTGTGCAAAACAAATCAGCATTATTTTTGGTGAAGTGCCCCTAATAATTTCTTTAACGGTTTGAATATGACATCCTTCCTTCCTATGCAGTTTCTTCTTTCTCATTTCACACTTGAAAAAAAAATCGATTGAATTGATCCCCAACCCTGATACTCATAAAACCCTTATACATGCAGTTGCCCTTATCAAGTTGAGCTATCATCCTATACTACTACCAGCCTAGTGGGACCCCTGCGTCTCGCCCCCTGGCCCTGGGCATTTTAGCAGATTGCTGTGCACTGCAGCTCCGGTTACCACAATGCCTGCTTCTCTCTAAGTGCCCATCAGTATCTCTTTCACCGCCGTATCGTTAAACAACGCTGTAAGCTCTGTGTCTTTGAGGCGGCTTTACACAGATTCAGCAGCAAAGTCGTGCAGGAGGAATCCGGAGCATGCAAACATATTGAGCAGCGGGGAAACACAGAACACATTCCCACAGTGTGAAGCGTGGGGGTCTGTTAACACAATGGGGACCGGCCACGTATATATATACGGGTTTCGGTGCCATGCGTTGTGGACCAGAGGCACGTATATAGCCGTGGCAAGTTGTTATTGTTTTATTCCATATTAATAACCGGGTCAAGATCCCCGACCGACTCTGCAGATCTACCCTCGTCTGTGGAATCGAGAACCTGCAATACCGGCCATATCCTCTTAGGGGCGCCATCGCTCCACTGCAGTATGCCATGTGAGCGAATGTAAAACTTTTTTTTTCTTCCAATGGAGTATCATTGTAGCCTGATCCTGAACCAGCACAATGCACTGTGGATCACGTTTCGAATCGCAGATTTCACCATGGAATAATGGGATTCATCATCAACCAATGGACATATTGATCTACCAGATGCCGATCGATAACAGGGAAATGCCCGGGGGTATCCCACGGGCTCACGGTAAGAAATGTTTCACCTAAATTACAGCCGGATCAGACCTTGCTGTGAGACGCAAGCAGTCGATCAGTGAATGTGGCTAGTTACACGGACACTGTATTGGTAATCAATAGGGCTGCAGCGATTAGTCGACATAATCGACGATGTCGATTATAAAAAATCGTTGACGAGGAATTGTTGCGTCGATTAGTCGTTTAAAAAAAATTATTATTATTATTATTATATATTTTTTTTGCACTACCTATCTTTGTGAAAGTGGCTTCTCAGCTCTGGTCCAGAGTCTCAAAGTCTGGGGTGATGGTAGACAAAGCAACTCTGAGGTCATGCTCAATGTCCAATCTGTTCCTCTGCTCTGTCTTCAGCTGGACCAGAGCTGAGAAGCCACTTTCACAAAGATAGGTAGTGCAAAAAAAAAATTAAAATTATTTTAAAAAAATATATATATATATATTATTTTTTTTAATATAATTTTTTTTCGATTAGTCGACTAATAATAAAAAAAATCGACAGATTAGTCGACTACCAAAATAGTCATTAGTTGCAGCCCTAGTAATCAATAATACTAAACGACGTCCCCCGCCCCCCCCCCCCCCCCCCCCCGCCCCCCCCCCCCCCCCCCCCCCCCCTTTCATGCATACATGCTCTGGGACAGCCCGGATCTATGCAGTTTGAGTTATTTCATTAGCATATATAAAACGGAAATGCCGTTGAATATAACGTTAGTAGCCATTAGCTCCATAACTAGCTTTCCAGAAAATATATGAGACAAAATCTGCGATAAAGCTTATATTCACGGCGCTATAAAATGACAATGCATTTTTTTTTCCTTTAAGCCATTTTGAAGGGATGGTTTATGAACTCAATTGACAATGAGAATGGACAGATAGCAACACTATAAAGCATAGATATAGTTGTACAAAAACCCACACATTTGTTTACATTCCCCGGTCCTCTAGCCACTAATTAGACTAAGCCCAGTGGTCGCCAAAGTGTTAAAGTTATGTATACGACTGCATGTAACTGTCTAACTGTTTCCACAAGAGGGCGCTATAGGCGGAGCTATTGACGCTGGCGCCAGGTAAGAGGGTATTTAAGGGATTGTTCCCTCCCTCTCTGTCTCTTCCCATCTACCTCTCACAGAGAGAAGGTCTCATGTACTAATGCTCAATGTGATAATAAACCACGCCGATTAAGGGCTGAAGTGAGAGGACCTTGTCGTCATGACCAAGTTATTGTCGCCCCATAAGTGACTGTCAACAGGGTCAGTATAGACACTCCCTAGGCTTGTACACACACACAAACACAAACACATACCTGTGCCAGCGTTTCCGTTAGCCGGTAATTACCGGTATTTGACCGGCAAAATCTGGTGAAGTCCGACATATCTAATCTCTCCGGTCATAATGTCCGGTGAAAATAATTCCCTCTAAACACAATTAGATTATTTGAATTGTATTAAAATAGGCTAAAATTAAATAGCCTATGCGATGAACGAAACAATCATTACATTTGTCGTTGCTTCACCAAGCAGCCGGTCAATGACATCCTGTGTCAGCGAGCTGGCAGCTGATATATTTACGTGAAGCATGGCTTGGCAGCGTGCAGTACTCCAATTCAACCATTGGCAATTCAGCTGTTGGGTGGGGGCGCTGCTGACACCGCTGCTCTGCTCTGTCTGCTCCTGCTCCATGCTTCACGTAAATATATCAGCTGCCAGCTCGCTGACACAGGATGTCATTGACCGGCTGCTTGGTGAAAGCAACGACAAATGTAATGATTGTTTCGTTCATCGCATAGGCTATTTAATTTTAACCTATTTTAATACAATTCAAATAATCAAATTGTGCTTAGAGGGAATTATTTTCACCGGACATTATGAGCAGCAGCACCAAGTCGTTGGGAGGTGGAGATATACATCACGGCGCAAACCCACGATAATGTTGCCGTCTCTCTGCCAAATTTCTCAGTTCTTCGCTTGATATAATTAATACAAATGTCCAATATAACGGAATTCGTTAGCTCATAAAAATGTGATTATAACAGACTGCTGTTTATTAAGGTCGGGCAGACTGCCCACCGACACCTCAAGTCGGCAGCAGCACGCAGTCTCGAGGGACTTATTTTATTTGGAATATATTAATGACTGTATACGCAAAAGTAGTCTAGTTTTAAGTTAAAATATTATAAATGCCTTGATGATGTCATTCTTTATATAGGCCTATCAATTGTTTTTAAGCTCAATAAACTCTGACCGGAATTTATCCCATTTGTCCGGTAGATTGAAATCTACCGGACACTCAGACCTGCAAAAAAAATTCTAACGGAAACCCTGACCTGTGCACTCATGAACACACGACAAAACAACACAACAAACAAATGCATGTTGTGAAAATATAGACTTTACACTGAAGTATATTTTGCAAGCATTTGCACCCAAGTGCAGGCAGGGAAGTGGTTCCACACACACACCCACACACAGGGGCGTAGCTGGGGGCCGGGGGGGGGGGGGGGGGGTAGATTAGGATGATTCCAGGGGCCCAGCACTGGGGGGGGGGGGGGGGGGGCCAGAGAACACTATTATTATCTTTTTATTAATATGGTTTTATTATTATCCTAAAGTAAGTTAATGTAGTTGAGTCAAAAGTATAATTGCCTGTATTAAAGAAAAACGTCACAAAAGAAACAAACAGGTGCTTGTTACTTTGTTTGACAATATGAGCACCCCTCCCTTCTTTCATTGCATGGTTCAGTCCACATACACAGCAGCGCACAGCGCGCAGCTTGAACAGAGTCAGAGTGACAGGAAAATGTCTACAGCTCATGTTTCAGGAGCTCAGAAACGAAAGAAAAAACATCAGCATTGCACGAGTCACCAAGTATTTTCACAAGAAAGGTATTTATTCACAGAACTTGTTTTGAAGCCCATAACAGCTTGGCCAACATTTTGTGGCTGACGTTAGCTGATTGATTGATTGATTGATTGATTTATTGATTGATTGATTGATTGATTGATTGATTGATTGATTGATTGATTGATTGAAAACTGTATTAACAGATTGCAGAATGGGTACAATACAGTACAGCTCAATACACACAATTGTTAAGGGGATGCAGACCAGAGAAAGACTTTCATCTTGTTTACATCAGGGTCCCCCATTTTCAATTCATCAGCTACCTGTTGCTATAAAGAAATTAGATGAGTGTAGATGAGCCCAGTGAATTTGTATCCAGCAGCTATGCCCAGCTAACCTAACCTGTATATTGTTACATGGTAACATTGCACTGCTCTAATGCACAGATGCGGCTTCAGGATCAGTACCCCTTGTCCCCTTCCCTCAGGCCAGCTCCCAGTTGAAGGAGAGGGAGGTAAGCAGCAGGGCTTGGGGTTAACACACAGATTTTTAAATATGCTTGCCATGCATTGAATAAAACTTTAGGTAATATTCACATTTAGTTACTCTAGTTCTTCCAGTAATTGCAATACCATTGACCACTGGCACATTAAATTGAGGTTGTTACAGTAGCTATAGCTAGATTTGAGCAATTGGAAAATATCTATACAAATTATTATTAGTGTGGGTGACCTGGCGAAGCCAGGTTGCCACCCACACTATAGTTAGTGTGGGTGACCTGGCGAAGCCAGGTTGCCACCCACACTGTTGTTCTTGTTACTCTTTTTATTCTTTCTTTATTCCACAGATTTTGCCAACACCACTCGTGCCAGAGCGTTCACGCCCCATACACGTGAAATGTATCAAAACGACCGGCCTGCCTATGGCAACAGCGGTATTCGAACTCGTAAAGTTTCACCGCACCGTCTGGCTACGAATCGACTTTAAACGGTAACATTTTGGAAATGCATTGCAATTTAGAGTGCGAGATCCACCGATTTTGCAAACACCGCTCGTGCCAGAGCGTTCGCGCCCCATACACGTGAAAGGTATCAAAACGAGCGGCTTGCCTATGGCAACAGCGGTCTCCGAACTCGTAAAGTTTCACCGCACCGTCTGGCTACGAATCGACTTTAAACGGTAAAATTTCGGAAATGCATTGCAATTTAGAGGGCGAGATCCACCGAATTTTTCAAACACCGCTCGTGCCAGAGCGTTCGCGCACCATACACGTGAAAGGTATCAAAACGAGCGGCTTGCCTATGGCAACAGCGGTCTTCGAACTCGTAAAAGTTTCACCGCACCGTCTGGCTACGAATCGACTTTAAACGGTAAAATTTCGGTCCCATTGGAAATGCATTGCAATTTAGAGTGTAGCAGCTGAAATAATCTTTTTTCCCCTACCTTGGGTGAATTGCGAGTGTGATCTCAATTTTGGACGTAGAAATAAAACAAACACATCAAAACGATGACACGGCTGTCAGTCCGCTCACAAAAGAAAAATAAATGGAATTGGACATTTCTATCTCAACTGACGACCATTTGTTTGAAGGTTCTCCTCTCCATTGACCGCCATGCAATCGCACTCTAGAAATCTCTTTTTTCACACTATTTTTTAGCCTTCTGTTCCGATCGCCGAAGGAGTGCCACAATATCGCACGAATGCCAGAATATCGCACACAACCCTTCGCCTACTCATTGTAGTGCTTCTGTGCGAGTCACAACGCTTCATCTCTTATAGTTTTCTTTTAATCAACGTGACAATGCAGTCATGTAAAGAAAATTCAGAATATGCAAGTCATTGTGCTCACGGCTGATTGGTTCAGCCTTAACAGCTGTGAGGCTCAGGGCTCATGGCTGAGCTGACCTGCCAATGGCATCATCCACTTAACCCATCATTGCCCATCACTGTGTTGCAGTACTGAATTGCTGGACAGCGCCCTCTGTCTTGTGGGTTGTGTCATTGTACTCAGTAGGGATATCCTCTTTCATTTTTCATTGGTCCATGTTGACCACCTTTCATTGGTCGATGTTGACCACTCCCGCGATCCTTAGACCACGCCCCCTTAGGCCACACCCCCTCAGTGTATCTCTTGAACCGTTTGTCGTAGAGACTTGCGGATTGTGCCATTGTACTCAGTAGGGATATCCTCTTTCATTTTTCATTGGTCCATGTTGACCACCTTTCATTGGTCGATGTTGACCACTCCCCCGATCCTTAGACCACGCCCCCTTAGGCCACACCCCCTCAGTGTATCTCTTGAACCGTTTGTCGTAGAGACTTGCGGATTGTGCCATTGGTCGATGTTGACCACCTTTCATTGGTCGATGTTGACCACTCCCCCGATCCTTAGACCACGCCCCCTTAGGCCACACCCCCTTTCGAAAACTCGGAAACATCCGAAAACTCGGAAAAATCCGAAAACTCGGAAAAATCAAAAATCTGAAAAAGTTCAAAAACTCGGAAAAATCCCAAAACCCAAAAACTCGGAAAAATCCGAAAACTCGGAAAAATCGAAAAAGTTCAAAAACTCTGATAAATCCCAAAACTCGGAAAAATTCGAAAACTCGGAAACATCAAAAATCCGAAAAAGTTCAAAAACTCGGAAAAGTCCAAAAATCCGAAAAATCCAAAAAAGTTCAAAAACTCGGAAAAGTCCGAAAACCCGAAATCCCGGAAAAATCCAAAAACTCTGAAAATTCCGAAAACTCGGAAACATCAAAAATCCGAAAAAGTTCAAAAACTCGGAAAAGTCCGAAAACCCAAAAACCCGGAAAAACTCGGAAAATTTCGAAAACTCGGAAACATCAAAAATCCGAAAAAGTTCAAAAACTCGGAAAAGTCCGAAAACCCAAAAACCCGGAAAAATTCAAAAACTCGGAACATTCCGAAAACTCGGAAACATCAAAAATCCGATCTTCAAATGGTCTATGTTGACCACTCCCCCGATCCTTAGGCCGCGCCCCCTTTTTGTATCCTTTGAACCGTTTGTCATAGAGACTCGCGAGAGACCCTCTCCCCCGTTGGCCGGCGGTGCACAGGCGTCACCCACACTTTCACAATTTCCCCCGCGCGGAATTGTCTAGTTATTACTATTGTTTTATTGCACAATCGTAGCGGGCATGGCCAACCGCATTTCACTGTATGCCCTGGTATGTATGCAATGAATAAAAAAAAGTCACTTTAAACTAAATGGAAAGGTCACTTTAAAGGAAAGAACCGATGTGGTTCTTGTATAGTTTAGATTATTGTAGTATAGCATAATGACAGAGTTGAAACTGTATTAGCATGTCTATTTTTATCATGCACATCTTATGCCTTCTTATTACCTGTTTATGTATTTTATTATTAGTATTATTGCACAATCGATGCAGGCATGACCACCCGCATTTCACTGTATGTCCTGGTATGTATGTGACTAATAAACCTCTTGAATTGATTTGATATTGTCTGCTGATTTTCGTCCAGTTGTCACATGAAAGGTGGTAACAAAGATAATGATAATGATAATAATGAGGCTTGTGTCTATCACTCCGCTGGCCAGTTCTACCAACTATGCATTAAAATTCCCTGCGGTCAACATAATGTCTTCCTATTTTGGTTGTAATTGTGTAATGATATATGTATAACCTGAACACTGTACATATCTGTTTTCAGGAAACACTGGGCTATACAAAGAATATGCTGTGATGTCACATGAATGTATAAATATATGGCCATGCATTTAATCTCTCTCTTTTTTATAAAATCATTATAGCCAACATGCAATATTTCCCATTGATTGGTACAATGGGACAGACATTTGTTTTATACAGCTATAACCTGCATTCTTTCAAAATATATCATTAATCAATAAAACAGATATTGGAATACATAAATAAAGGTTTTCAATTCAATAACTGAAATATACATTATTCAGACTAGTAGTTATATTACTACTACAATACAAAATGTTTGATTTTGTATCTGATCTGTCAGCATGGCTGTCACAGCACTTAATTATGTTAATACTATTCAGGGGAGAGGTGTGGCTGGGAGGTATTGTTTACGCCCAGCAGAATCCTGGCAAAAGGTGTCAAATCTTTAAGAGCTGTTTTCTCTGCTTAGGTCTCTGGGGAAAAAAGACTGCTACAAGATTTAAAATTAGCACATCACAATAATAACATTCTCAGATTTCAAAGTATGACACATCATTTGAAAGCTTACATTCTGTACTTTCACAATCTGGAAAAATCTGTAAAATGAAAAAATAGACATGTAGGCTATAGCACTGGTCGCGGTCACACTTATCAGTTGAAATAGTGTTTGGTTTGGCTCCTTGGTTTTTAGTAGTTAGTAATTGTTTCTAGATTAGAAGGACAATTAGGGCCCGGTGTAAGAGCCAAAGCTATATGTGTTTAGGTTATTGTATTATATGAATGTTTAATATTGATGGGATTTAGAGAGTCATTGAACCGTCGTATTTGTCATAATAGAGCATTCTAGAACATAGAACCTTCTAGAACGTTTGTGGTGATGTCATAATAGAACTTTCTAGAACATAAAACAGTCCATAACGTTTGGGGTGACGTCATAGTAGCACTTTCTAGAACGTAAAACATTCTAGAACCACATGATGACATCATGATAGAAAGTTATGGAACCTTCGTGATGTCACTGTATGATGTCATAACCGAAACATTCTAGAACCTTTGGGTCTCTATATAAGCGGGTGTTTCCTCAGAACGGGTCTTTTTGCGGGACTGAATAGCAGCTAATGGATGGACTCAACCATGTACTGAAGCCAGAAGCCAACAAGTGGATTTACAGCTTTCACATTACGAAGGAATTTTCATGTGTCGAGTCGGCGGTGATTTTGGAGACTGGGAAAATACAGTTTTCTTACCTTGTAGTATACGTGTAGCTTGTATTAGTACTTGTAGCTAGTAGGAGCCACTTGTAGTAGTATTTGTAGTAGTGACAGGAATATTTAGGAAAGTAGATTTAGGACCACTTCTGTAAAGAGAGACTTTGCAAATAAACCATTTGGATATCTTTACTTTGCACTGGAGCGGCTGTGGACATTGCTTTTCTTTATCAACGACGGACTACTCACAAGTAAGTAATTTGACCAGTGGAGTGGATCGTCGGCCCTCACAATAGTAAGAAAACTCTGTTCCAGGAGGAAAAGGGATCAACACAAACTACTGGAGCACTGAAAGAAGGATAACAACAAAATGTCGAAACTTAAGAAGGGTGAGAAGACACAAAAGGTCCAGGAGGAAAAGGTCCGTAATGCCATTAATAAAAGGAAGTCTAAGTTAGGTCATCTAACTGGTCACATGAAGAAGATGAATCAATTAATGGATGCGGACGACGACGGTAATTTGGAAGGTGTACAGACAGGATTGGTAGAATTCAACAGTCTGCTCGGAGAGTTCTGTGAGCTTAATACCGCAGTCCAGGCGGCAATAAGCAAAAACATAAGCAAGACATCAAAAGAGGAGAGGAAGAACGATCAGGATGAATGGTTCACGCCGAAGGCTGACACATTTTACAACTTCACAGAAAAGGCTGGTGTATGGATGGAGGAGGTGCATAAGCGTACAGCGGAGTCTAGGAAGCACCAAGATGAGATCAAGCCTGAAGACAGTGCATCCGGCATCGTAGAGGGGAAAAGGTCTAGAGCACCATCCACTACCTTTTCCAGAACATCATCAGCAGGCGTGCGTCTGAAAATTGACTTAGAGAGGGCGGAGTTGCTAGCCCAGGCTTCCGCTCTAAAACAAAAACGACAACTCGAGGAACAGGAGGCTCTGCTCTTGGCTAATGAGGTTAAGCTAAGAGCAGAGAGAAGAGCAGAGAGAGAGGAGTTACAGGTCCGGACTGCTTTAGCTGCCTTGGAGGCTAAGTGCAATGTACTGGCAGAGTACGAGGGCCAGCCAGCCGCATCCAGAGTGTCCCGTAGGAATGGAATGGACTCGTACATAGATAAAATGATTTCCGTCGTAGCACCAGCTCACGGGCAGGCTAGGCCTGCTCTCGAGGCCGTAGCAGAAAAGGAAGAACCTGTTTACAGTAGCAGCTCCAGAGCACCTGGCGGTGCTATGCAGAAAGAACAAGAGTCTAAGCAACAAGAGACCCAACGAGCCAGGGTGGATTTCCCAGTGAGGCAGCAATGCCATGTTACGCTGCCCCCTCAACAGACGGGGAATTTTGGAAATGGATACATCATCTCAATGGCGTATATAGACAAGGCGCTGGACTGGCTCCGCTCCTTTGGCTCCTGGCTCCGCTATCTCACTGGATGCCTCAACGCCAAGTTCAGCGACCATGCCGAATTTGTCAACCTACAAGCCCAGGAAGCCCTACACCCTCTCTTCGGCAATATCACAGATGGAAACAAGAGCCAAGCTAAGGCTCACAAAGATGAGAAGACATACAGAAAGAGCGGCGCTCAAGGAAGCTTCACAACAGCTGCTACAGCAGTCAAGAACCCGGCAGAGACTAAAGCAAGGACCAAGGGGGATACACTCTGTGCCTTCTTCAACCCTTGCCTCTTCTGCCAAGGAGAACATGCCATTGAGCAATGCAAAAAGATGAAGAAGTCTCTTCACAAGGATAAGATAGATTTTCTCTGGAGTAACGGCCTATGTTTCAGCTGTCTGAAACAGGGTCACCCAAGCAACGCCTGCCTAGAAAAGATGAGCTGCCAAGTCTGCAAGCTTACCCACCCTACAGTTCTACATATTAAGAATAATGCTGCCTATGATGAAGAAAGGCACAGAGGCTTTCAGGCGTGCACCGAGTCTCACAAGAAGGACATGGAGATCTCGGTTGCCATCCAGCGCAGCAAGGACATGATGTGTGGCGTGTGCATGGAGGTGGTGTTTGAGAAGACCCACCCCAGCAAGCGCCGCTTCGGCATCCTGTCCAACTGCAGCCACTGCTACTGCCTGAAGTG
The DNA here is from genome assembly GCF_963971535.1 of Notolepis coatsorum. Classification (NCBI taxonomy): domain Eukaryota; kingdom Metazoa; phylum Chordata; class Actinopteri; order Aulopiformes; family Paralepididae; genus Notolepis; species Notolepis coatsorum. The sequence goes on from NC_140167.1 coordinate 129,625,666, forward strand.
CATCCGCAAGTGGCGGAGCAGCAAGCAGTTCGAGAGAAAGATCACCATGTCTTGCCCAAAGTGTCGAATCACGTCCAACTTTGTGATCCCGAGCGAGTACTGGGTGGAAGACAAGGAGGACAAGCAGAAGCTAATTCAGAAATACAAAGACGGCATGGGGAAACAACCGTGTCGATATTTCGACGAGGGTCACGGGACCTGCCCGTTCGGCTCCAACTGCTTCTACAAGCATGCCTTCCCCGACGGGCGCATAGAGGAGACCCAGCCCCAGCGGAGGCAGGTGGGGTCCAGCGGGGCCTTTTGCATCTTCGACCAGACTGACCGAACGGATGGACTCTGAAGATGAATGAATTAATTATTTTATTTCGAATGTTTACAAATAAAAAAACAAGGGGCGGTCAGGTGGCGTAGCGGAGATTGCGTTCGTCACCAAACGCCGGAGACGCTGGATTCGCCTGTTCGAATCCAGCTCACAGCTCCGGCGTTGTCACCAGCTTGACTGGCCGTTCACACTAATACAATTGGCTGTATTAGAGGGTGGGAAAGCTGGCGGGGTAAGTCCGGGTCGTTGTAAACAGCGACTCCTACAGTTCGGTCGGGGCGCCTGCTCAGCGCAGATAGGATCTAAGGGGGGTAGTGTGATCCTTCCACACGTTACACCCTCTCAGTGAGAGTCAGCGCTGCCAGGTGAAAAGAAGCGGTTGATTGGCTAGACGTGTGTCGGAGGAAGCACGTGGTAGCCTCCACTCTCCCAGACCGACTGTGGGGGGTAAGTGCGCAGCGACCAGGGAGGGGATTGGGAATTGGCATAACGACTAACATTGGGATGGGAGAAAATCGGAGGAAAAAGGAGGGGGGAAAATACAAATAAAAAAAAATAAAAAAACAAACATAATTTTTCGAACATTTTCACAAATAAACAAACGAAAAGGATAGGTTTGAAGCCGAAGGCTTATAGAGCAACCTACCCCTAATTCAAAAAAACTAATTCAAAAAAAGTTAGTTTTCAAAATATAACAAAAATAAATCAACAATCAAAAATCAACAAAAAACGATCCAGAAAAGAACAAAAAAAGTTAAAGTTTGCAAGATAAAACAAACAAACAAACAAAAAACAACAATCAACAAAAAAAAACATTCCTGAAAAGAACATAAGCCAACATAGGAAAAATCTAAAATTCATCTGCAATACCAGAGTTTCATGGTAGAAAAAAAATTAATAAAAAAAGATTGTAGGTTAAATTGTACTATAAGATTCTAGAACCCTGTTTTTAAACATCTTTTTCAACTTAAAAATACTCCTGCTGTTTTTTATTTCATCCGGTATATTGTTCCAGAGTTTCACTCCTTTAACTGACACAGACATACTTTTAAGTGTGGTTCGAGCTCTAGGCTGTTTCAAATTGAGTGTTCTTCTTAAATTATACGTCACCTCTCGTTCTTTAAACACAATTTGTAAGTTACATGTTGATGACTTCTAGCTTTAAAAACTATCTCTGCTGTTTTAAGGTCAACTAAGTCGAGGAACTTTAATGCCCTTAGTTAAAAAAACAGTGTGTTTGTAGGATGGAGATAACTAACATTGTTCACAGCCCTTATTGCCTTTTTCTGTAAGATGAAAATAGGATTCAGATTAGTTTTGTATGTGTTTCCCCAAGTTTCTATACAGTAAGTTAGATATGGTAATAAAAGAGTACAATAAATTGTGTATAATGATCTCAAATTTAATATGTGTCTGGTTTTTCTTAAGATACCTAAGCTACTCGCTGTTTTTTTCTTTACATAGTTAATATGAGTTTTCCAGCTGAGGTTTTGGTCTATCACGACCCCTAAAAAAGTAAATTCATTTACTCTTTCAAGATGAACATTATCTATGCATATCTCTACTTGAGTATCCGGATGTATTTTTTTAAAGAAACAGGCCTATAATTTGTAAAAAAAAAAAAAAAAATCTCCTGCTTTATGTATTGGAATTACTTTGGCTGTTTTCATTTCAGTTGGAAAGGTCCCCATCCTAAAAGATAGATTACATATGAAAGTAATTGGATCTACAATTTCTTTGATTCATTTTTTAATAAGAGACATGTCTAACCCATTCACATCTATATATGTTTTATTCTTGAGATTGTTTACAATAGCAATTATTTCCATATTAGATACGTCATACAAAAAGATTGTGGATGGATTTCTATCAATGTATTGTTCTGCAATAGCTCCCCCTTGTGGAGGCTTGATCTTCCTTGCAAGATCTGGGCCAACATTTACAAACAAATTATTAAACTCCTCCACTACCTCATGCATGTTGGTTATTTCCGTTCCATTTACAGAAAAATTATCAATATAGCCTGGTTTGTTATTTGATTTTCCAATTATTGTGTTTATAATTTTCCATGTTCCTTTAATATAATTTTTATTAATTTCTAGTAAGTTATTATAATAATCCTTCTTACGTTTTCTTATAGTATCTATTAATTTATTTTTATATATTTTATATTTGATTTATTTCTGTTTAGTTCTATGCTTGATGACATCTCTATAAAGAGTATTCTTCTTTTTACAGGCATTTGAAATTCCTTTTGTTATCCATGGTTTATCTGGCTTCCTATTGTCGGCTACTTTGCTGCACAATAGGACAGAAACGATCATATAAAGTCATGAATGTATTCAGAAAGCAGCCATATGCTGAGTCCACATCAGTTGCTTCAAACACCTCAACCCATTGCTGGAGAGCCAGTTCCCTTTTGAGTGCCCCTATTGAGTCCTCTGAAAGGTGCCTTTTATTACACATTTTCTGAGATTCCCTCTTTGGCTGATTATTATCTTCTATTATTACAAAAACTGGTAAGTGATCTGTTATATCATTTGTCAGCAGTCCGCACACAATTCTATTATTTATAACATTAGTGAAAATGTTATCGATCAAAGTAGCAGAATGAGAGGTTATTCTGCTAGGCTTATTAATTATCGGGAAGAGGCCTAGGCTATGCATGGTTGATGTAAAATCATCTATATTTGTTTTTTTGTCTGGGTTTAAAAGATTGATATTAAAGTCGCCACAAATGAATGTAACCTTTTGCTCTATGTTAGTAAGTAGCTCTTCCATCTTTTCTCTGAAATTCTCAATGCTTGAATTAGGCGCTCTATACACACAGCTAACCAAGATGTTTTTCTGCTTTTCCCTTTCAATCTCCACTGTAATGTACTCACAGAGGTCTTCAATAGCAGCACTCATGTGGTCAATAACCTTATACTTTAGTTTTTTTATCAATGAATAAAGCAGTCCCTCCTCCCCCTTTGTGGATTCTGTTTATACATCTAAAATCATACCCATCCAACTCAAAACACTCTTCTTTCTCTTGGGCAATCCAGGTATCAGAAATTGCTACTAAACTAAACTGTAGAAAATTGGCTCAGATAGTCTTTGATGTGTGAAAATTGTTTGTACATACTCCTGCTGTTAAAGTGTATGATTGAAAATCGATTTGCATGATCTACTTCACCATTTACTTGCTCTTCTGTATAGTAGTCACACACTATATCAATATTATTAAAGAGGTTGACCTCAGGGTCAATGTCTACATTGAAATCATGCATAAAGAGAGGTTAAATCATCAACAAAACAAATCCTAGCACAATAATAGCCTATAATAATCATAATAATAACCATTAATCCTAATAATAAATCCTTATCATCCTCAGACAATTTGCTTAACGCAGTCCAATTTCTCATGCAGTGACTATTTACAGACCCAAAAAAGTATGGCAAATAATTTATCAAAAATGGGAACAAAGCAGAGCCTATGACACACGTGGGTTTGATATCAGCATGTGGAAAGAATAATATTTCATAATCAGCCCTTTGTCTAAGCATTAGTCTTGCAAGACCCAAAAAAGCCAACATAGGACTAGAGTTCATGCAGCAGTGAGCTATGCAGAAATATTTGACCCAGAAGGCAGTCCAAAACACCGTCAAAACAGAGAACACAGTCATTTATAAGGGTCAAGGTCTTTTAGCTCTCTTATCATGATTACCTTCTCTGTGTCAGGTGTATCGCCCTTCAACTTAATGAGCACTTTGCAGTCTCTGGTCCACGTTGCTTTAATCTTGTTGTTTTTTCTCATCAGACGTGCTTCTCTGGCAATCTCGGCATTCTTTGCTGTTAGGTGTTCATTTATATAAACGTTGGTTCCCTTCAGCTTTTTCCCTTGCATTAGCAGCTCCGTCTTATGTTTGCGGTTTACAAACCGAATAATGATTGCAGGTTTGGCCTCTCGATCTCTTCTCGGAAGAATGTGACAAGCAGAAATGTTGTTCTTGTCAAGGTGGATGTCCTTGCTTCTCAGGAAGGTAGCGACTTGCATCTCCAGCGATTGTTGGTCTTCATGGCGAGGCTCCTCACCTCCCATTGCTGAAAGTGCTGCTGCATACGACCTCGGCTTCACCTCCATTCCACTTATGATTACATCGTCCTTTCTTGTGAAAAGCTCCAGTTCCTGGACTCTCCGTTCCAGTTTCTCCAGATTGTTCACTTTCGATTCCAGCTTCTTTATTTTCTCCTCTCTTTCCTCCAGCATATTCCTGAGTTCCTTAACTTCGGTCAAGAGGTTCACAAGTTCAGTTTGTTTTTTCGCTACTTCTCTCACCTCTCTCGCCAAGCTCTCCAATGTTTTGCTCATTTCTTTAATGTTCTTTTCCATCTTGCCTTCTGTAGTTAAGATTGCTTTCGTAGGTTGAATTTTAGTCAGTCAAACATCAATTGTTTGAGAGCAGCATGCTTCCACAACCAGTTGCCAGACTCAACCATGGACTGAAGCCAGAAGCCAACAAGTGGATTTACGGCTTTCACATTACGAAGGAATTTTCATGTGTCGAGTCGGCGGTGATTTTGGAGACTGGGAAAATACAGTTTTCTTACCTTGTAGTAGTACTTGTAGCTTGAATTAATTACTTTATTTGACAATATAAAAAATAAACATGTGACAGTCAGGATATACTGCCAAGGATGAAACACAAAAAAGCTCAGAGCTTATTTCCATTGTGATCCTTGTAGGGGGGTAGGGGAGTGTGATGCTTAGACATGCATCATACAAAACATGACATCACAACACATCACATATACCATTTAACATTTATATACATAACAGACTCATACAACATGCAAGGGTGCCTTAAGCTAAGTGTCTAGGTTAAGTATAGTCCCTTTTGAGCCATGTCTTCAGGCTGGACTTGAATCTAACGGCATTGTCTACGATTTTCAGGTCACTGGGCAGACTGTTCCAATAGACAGCTGCTGAATACAGAAATGACTCCTTCCCCATAATACAGCTTGTATTAGTACTTGTAGCTAGTAGGAGCCACTTGTAGTAGTATTTGTAGTAGTGACATGAATATTTAGGAAAGTAGATTTAGGACCACTTCTGTAAAGAGAGACTTTGCAAATAAACCATTTGGATATCTTTACTTTGCACTGGAGCGGCTGTGGACATTGCTTTTCTTTATCAATGGACGTACTACTCATGAGTAAGTAATTTGACCAGTGGAGTGGATTGTCGGCCCTCACATTAGTAAGGAAACCAATAATATACCAGTAAATTAGAAATAGTCTACTGTTATAACAGTAAAGTAGTAGTAGTCTACTGTTATACCAGTAAAGTAGAAGTCGTATACTGTTATACCAGTAAAGTAGAAATAGTCTACTGTTATACCGGTAAAGTAGTAGTCTACTGTTATACCAGTAAAGTAGAAGTTAGGGATGTCCCGATAGCATTTTTTTGCTCCCGATCCGATTCCGATCATGTGATATTGAGTATCTGCCGATACTGATTTTTCCCGATCCGAACTTTCGGCAATGCATTAAGAAAAAAGAAAAGAAAATAATGCAAGTTGACCCTCAAAGTGTTTTATTTTTATTTATATCCATTATATCCAACATGGATATGGCTTTTTTAACAGTATATCCATTATATCCAACATGTATAGTTTCAAGTTTCAAGTTTCTTTAATAGTTGTCATACAGAAGTACAGAATACTTTTGTACAAAATGCTTCTTACTGTTGCGCTCCAGAGACTGTGCAAGACAAGATAAGTATGAAATAAAAACATAGTAAAATTAGAAGTAAAAAAAAGAGGTCACAGTGTTCAGTTTAGACATATGTACAATGTTCGATGCAGAATAGACGTAGTTACCATACAATATACAATACTGTGCAGTGTACTAATATACAATACTATATAGTGCAAGGCAGAAATGGAGAAATGGGACGAGGTGCAATTTAGGTACAATTCACAGTAGGTGTACGAGTTGTAGTGCAAATCCTTTATCAATAAATATAAAGTGTAAGTGTGTTTGTGTGATCTAAAGTGTGGAGAGTGGGTGCTGCAGTGTGTTGTTTGTTTGAGTGAGTGTGTGCGTGTGGGTGTGTGTGCTGTGTGCATTTGATGGTTGTTGCATAGTGATTATTGTTCGTTTAGCGATTATTGTTCGTTTAGCAGCCTGATGGCCTGGGGATAGAAGCTTCTTCTGAGTCTTTCTGTGCTCGCCTTAAGACTCCGGTATCGCTTGCCTGACCGCAGCAGTTCAAAGAGGCAGTTGTTCGGGTGGCTCGAGTCCTTAATAATTCTCTTAGCCTTCCCCTTGCACCGCTTGTTGTAAATGTTCTGGAGGGTGGGAAGCCCCCCTCCAATTGTGCGTTCGGCTGAACGTGTCACTCTTTGTAGTCTGCTACGGTCTTGTGCAGTGCTATTCCCAAACCAGGAGGTGATGTTGCCGGTCAGGATGCTCTCTATTGTACATGAGTAGAAGTTCCTAAGGATCTTCTGACTGACTTGGAACTTCCTTAGGCGCCTGAGGAAGTAGAGGCGTTGTCGTGCCTTCTTCACAACACTGTCAATGTGTGTGTTCCATGTCAAGTCCTCGGATATGTGGGCTCCGAGGTACTTGAAACTGTTCACTCTCTCAACCGGTGCCCCGTCGATGCTGAGGGGGCTGTAGTCCTTGACCCCCGACCTCCTGAAGTCCACAATCATCTCTTTTGTTTTGCTGACGTTCAGGGAGAGGCAGTTCTCCTGACACCACTGTGACAGGTTCTCTACCTCTTCCAGGTAGGCCCTTTCGTCGTTGGCAGAGATCAGGCCCACCACTACTGTCTCATCAGCAAATTTGATGATGGTGTTGTTGTTCCGCTGTGCTACGCAGTCATGTGTGTACAGGGAGTAGAGGAGGGGGCTCAGAACACAGCCCTGGGGGGCCCCTATGTTGAGCGTGATGGATGAGGAGGTGCAGTTGCCGGCTCTTACCACCTGGGGTCTGCCCGTCAGGAAGTCCAAGACCCACTGGCACAGGTCATAGTTCAAGCCCAGGTCCCTGAGCTTGGCTATGAGTTTGGAGGGGACTATGGTATTGAATGCTGAGCTGTAGTCGATGAACAGCATTCTCACATAGTTCCCCTGCCTCTTGTCCAGGTGTGATGCTGCTGTGTGCAGCACATGGGCTATGGCGTCCTCCGTGGACCTGTTGGGGCGATATGCAAATTGCAGAGGGTCCAGGTTGATGGGGAGGGAGGAACAGATGTAGCCCTTCACTAGCTTCTCAAAGCACTTCATGGCTATGGAGGTGAGGGCTACAGGGCGGTAGTCGTTTAGGCAAGCGGGCGTAGATTTTTTGGGTACAGGGATGATGGTGGACTTCTTCAGACAGGTGGGGATGACAGCCTGTTCCAAGGACAGGTTGAAGATGTCAGTGAATACCGGGGCCAGTTGGTCGGCACAGACTTTTAGGACGCGGCCGGGGATGCCGTCCGGTCCTGCTGCCTTCCTGATATTCACTTTTTTAAAGATCCGTCTCACCTCATGCTCTGTTACCCTGAACACTGAGTCTCCATCAGCAGACCCCCCCCCCCCCCCCCATTGCCGTGGTTTGTAGGCTGGTGTTGTTATTCACAGCCTCAAACCTCGCATAGAAGGAATTGAGATCATTTGCTAAGGAGATGTCACTGTTCAGTTTGAGGGGGGTGCCTTTGTAGTCTGTCATTGTTCTGAGGCCCTGCCACATGCCTCTAGAGTCAGCCTGTTCAAACTGAAGTTCAACTTTATCCCTGTAACGCCGTTTTGCCTCTATTACTGCTCTCCTGACGTTGTATCTTGCCATCTTGTGTTCTTCCATGTTGCCTGTCACCAGCCCGGTGTTGTATGCTGATGTGCGCACTTTCAGAGCCTCACGGACGGATTTGTCTACCCAGGGCTTTTGATTTGGGTAGATTTTAATTTTGGTGGAGGGGATTGTTTCTTCTACCTGAGTACAGACATAGTCAATCACCGTTTCGGTGTATTCGTTAATATTGGCTGTGTTATCACGGAATACACTCCAGTCTGTGCATTCCAGTACAGCTTGGAGTGACTCCTCTGACGTCACGGCCCAACGCTTAACCTCTCGCGAGACCACCGGCGTTCGCTTTGTACTTTGGCAAAAGAAATATTGCGGCGTGATCGCTTTTACCGAATGGACTAAGAGCCTGTGACTTGTACCCATTCTTAAATTGCGAGTATACATGGTCTAATATGTTCTCGCCTCTGGTGGGACAGGTCACATGCTGATAGAAATTCGGCAGCACCTTTTTAAGACGCGCGCTGTTGAAATCACCCAAAACCAAAATGGCAGCGTCAACATTAGCTGTCTGGAGTTTGTTTACCTCGTCGTGAAGTTTTGAAAGTGCGACCCCAGTGTTCGCGTGTGGTGGAATGTACACTCCGATGAGGATGATGGACGTTAACTCTCTTGGGAGGAAGAAGGGTCGACATTTTATCGTGATAAACTCCAGGTCTGGGGAGCAGTGGTTAGACAGTTCCTTTGTGTTGCCTAAATCGCACCACTCCTTGTTTATCATGAAGGCAATGCCGCCTCCCTTCGTCCTTAGTGACTCTTCTGCCGTCCGGTCCTTGCGGAGAACGAAGAAGTGGTCTGCCGGTTCTATTGCGTGATTCGGGACATCTGGACTCAGCCAAGTTTCTGTGAAACAGAGGACGTTACAATCCCGAATGTCCCTCTGGAATTGGATCCGTGCTCTGATGTCATCCAGTTTATTTCCTATCGATTGCACATTGGCCAACAATATGCTGGGCAATGTGGTTCTGTGTCGTTTGGACCTCAGTCTGTTTCGGACCCCGGCTCTCTTTCCACGTCTTCGCGGCGGCTTCTCCTGGTCTTGGCCATGGCCACAACAAAGGATCTCGGCGGGCCATTTCTGCTGTTCAGCGATCCGATCCAGAGAGCAATCCAAACGGTAAGTTTTCCTTAATCCAATGTCAATGATTGACTGACGGTCATACACATATAATGCACCAACAGTTGGTGCAAATAAAACTCCTAATACTATAAAAATTAACAAAAGAAAGCACAGTCTCGACGGAGCGATCAGAAAGGCAGCCATCAGTGCAGCGCCAGTGTCTACATGTGATATAGGCTATAGCTTCTTTTTTTCACTTGCAGCATTGGATCAAAATAATAATAAAAAAAAAAAAAAAAAGCTTATCAGTGGTGCACCAAAGAAATTAAAGAATTAAAAACTCCCGATTTTTTCCCCCCGATTCCGATCTTCTGAAAATCATGTGATCGGCCCCGATCTCCGATCACGTGATTGGATCGGGACATCACTAGTAGAAACCGTCTACTGTTATACCAGTAAAGTGGAAATAATCTACTGTTATATCTACAATTTAACTTAAAACTCCCATATTTGGAAATACTTTTTCAGTGCTTGTGCACATATTCATATTGTGTTCATATATTTAATATTTTAAGCATTTTATGAACAAACTAAATTCATTCGATTGCACATTTGATTAATCATATCAAGCGGAGAACGGAGCAATCTAACAACCCTCGGCACCGGGCTGTTTCTCCCCTCCCCTTTACTAGAGACGAAAAAGTTACCCGAGCGCCCCCTACTGGTTGATACCGTTCATACGGCAACTACCCAGAAACCTTGCGGCAAGGGTAGACGGACACGGCTTCTACATCTGTACATTTGCTGTCTCTGATGGGCCTGGGCCTACTAACACTCAACCTGGGAAAGTCGCATTTTGGACTCTGCTCGCATTCAGAAACTGTGCCTTTAAACGAGCCGTTTGTACCTCTGTCCTTATGATGTCACAGGAAAAAGCTCAATGTAGTGTGGGGCCCTTGACTCGTGTGACAAATGTGTGTGTACAAAAAGGCGGCTTGCTCGTGTACAAAAAGGTTGCTTGCTTATCTTTTCTACTTTTTTTTTTTTTTTTTACTTAAAGGGGAACTATTTTACTATTTCTTTCACTATTTGGGCACTTTTACACAATTCCTGTGAGTCTATGGAACACCTCTGTAATATTTTTTATTTTTTTATTCATTGTTTTGTATTTCTAATCAAGTCCAGGTTGCCACCCACACTATAGTTCTTGTTACTCTTTTTAGTGTGGGTGACCTGGCGAAGCCAGGTTGCCACCCACACTATAGATATCTATACTCTTTTTATTCTTTATTATTCCACCGATTTTGCCAACACCACTCGTGCCAGAGCGTTCGCGCCCCATACACGTGAAAGGTATCAAAACGAGCGGCTTGCCTATGGCAACAGCGGTCTTCGAACTCGTAAAGTTTCACCGCACCGTCTGGCTACGAATCGACTTTAAACGGTAAAATTTCGGAAATGCATTGCAATTTAGAGTGCGAGATCCACAGATTTTGCAAACACCGCTCGTGCCAGAGCGTTCGCGCCCCATACACGTGAAAGGTATCAAAACGAGCGGCTTGCCTATGGCAACAGCGGTCTTCAAACTCGTAAAAGTTTCACCGCACCGTCTGGCTACGAATCGACTTTAAGCGGTAAAATGTCGGCCCCATTGGAAATGCATTGCAATTTAGAGTGTAGCAGCTGAAATAATCTTTTTTCCCCTACCTTGGGTGAATTGCGAGTGTGATCTCAATTTTAGACGTAGAAATAAAACAAACACATCAAAACGATGACACGGCTGTCAGCCCGCTCACAAAAGAAAGGCTCCGATTGAATCCGGGAAATGGAATTGGACATTTCTATCTCAACTGACGACCATTTCTTTGAAGGTTCTCCTCCCCATTGACCGCCATGCAAATCCACTCTAGGAATCGCTTTTTTCTCACTCTTTTTTAGCCTTCTGTTCCGATCGCCGAAGGAGTGCCACAATATCGCACGAATGCCACAATATCGCACACAACCCTTCGCCTACTCGTTGTAGTGCTCATGTGCGCGTCACAACGCTTCATCTCTTATAGTTTTCTTTTAATCAACGTGACAATGCAGTCATGTAAAGAAAATTCAGAATATGCAAGTCATTGTGCTCATGGCTGATTGGGCAGCTGTGAGGCTCAGGGCTCACGGCTCAGCTGACCTGCCAATGACATCATCCACTTAACCCATCATTGCCCATCACTGTGTTGCAGTACTGAATTGCTGGACAGCGCCATCTGTCTTGCGGGTTGTGTCATTGTACTCAGTAGGGATATCCTCTTTCATTTTTCATTGGTCGATGTTGACCACCTTTCATTGGTCGATGTTGACCACTCCCCCGATCATTAGACCACGCCCCCTTAGGCCACACCCCCTCAGTGTATCTCTTGAACCGTTTGTCGTAGAGACTTGCGGATTGTGCCATTGTACTCAGTAGGGATATCCTCTTTCATTTTTCATTGGTCCATGTTGACCACCTTTCATTGGTCGATGTTGACCACTCCCCCGATCCTTAGACCACGCCCCCTTAGGCCACACCCCTCAGTGTATCTCTTGAACCGTTTGTCGTAGAGACTTGCGGATTGTGCCATTGTACTCAGTAGGGATATCCTCTTTCATTTTTCATTGGTCCATGTTGACCACCTTTCATTGGTCGATGTTGACCACTCCCCCGATCCTTAGACCACGCCCCCTTAGGCCACACCCCCTCAGTGTATCTCTTGAACCGTTTGTCGTAGAGACTTGCGGATTGTGCCATTGTACTCAGTAGGGATATCCTCTTTCATTTTTCATTGGTCCATGTTGACCACCTTTCATTGGTCGATGTTGACCACTCCCCCGATCCTTAGATCACGCCCCCTTAGGCCACACCCCCTCAGTGTATCTCTTGAACCGTTTGTCGTAGAGACTTGCGGATTGTGCCATTGTACTCAGTAGGGATATCCTCTTTCATTTTTCATTGGTCCATGTTGACCACCTTTCATTGGTCGATGTTGACCACTCCCCCGATCCTTAGACCACGCCCCCTTAGGCCACACCCCTCAGTGTATCTCTTGAACCGTTTGTCGTAGAGACTTGCGGATTGTGCCATTGTACTCAGTAGGGATATCCTCTTTCATTTTTCATTGGTCCATGTTGACCACCTTTCATTGGTCAATGTTGACCACTCCCCCGATCCTTAGACCACGCCCCCTTAGGCCACACCCCCTCAGTGTATCTCTTGAACCGTTTGTCGTAGAGACTTGCGGATTGTGCCATTGTACTCAGTAGGGATATCCTCTTTCATTTTTCATTGGTCCATGTTGACCACCTTTCATTGGTCGATGTTGACCACTCCCCCGATCATTAGACCACGCCCCCTTAGGCCACACCCCTCAGTGTATCTCTTGAACCGTTTGTCGTAGAGACTTGCGGATTGTGCCATTGTACTCAGTAGGGATATCCTCTTTCATTTTTCATTGGTCCATGTTGACCACCTTTCATTGGTCGATGTTGACCACTCCCCCGATCCTTAGATCACGCCCCCTTAGGCCACACCCCCTCAGTGTATCTCTTGAACCGTTTGTCGTAGAGACTTGCGGATTGTGCCATTGTACTCAGTAGGGATATCCTCTTTCATTTTTCATTGGTCCATGTTGACCACCTTTCATTGGTCGATGTTGACCACTCCCCCGATCCTTAGACCACGCCCCCTTAGGCCACACCCCTCAGTGTATCTCTTGAACCGTTTGTCGTAGAGACTTGCGGATTGTGCCATTGGTCGATGTTGACCACCTTTCATTGGTCGATGTTGGCCACTCCCCCGAGCCTTAGACCACGCCCCCTTAGGCCACACCCCCTTTCAAAAACTCCGAAAACTCGGAAAAATCTAAAATCCGAAAAAGTTCAAAAACTCGGAAAAATCCCAAAACCCGAAAACTCTGAAAAATCTAAAATCCGGAAAAGTTCAAAAACTCGGAAAACTCGGAAAACTCGAAAACATCAAAAATCCGAAAAAGTTCAAAAACTCGGAAAAGTCCGAAAACCCAAAAACCCGGAAAAATCCAAAAACTCTGAAAATTCCGAAAACTCTGAAACATCAAAAATCCGAAAAAGTTCAAAAACTCGGAAAAGTCTGAAAACCCAAAAACCCGGAAAAATCCAAAAACTCGGAACATTCCGAAAACTCTGAAACATAAAAAATCCGAAAAAGTTCAAACACTTGGAAAAGTCTGAAAAAAAATTTAAACTCGGAAAAGTCCGATCTTCAAATGGTCTATGTTGACCACTCCCCCGATCCTTAGGCCGCGTCCCCTTTTTGTATCCTTTGAACCGTTTGTCATAGAGACTCGCGAGAGACCCTCTCCCCCGTTGGCCGGCGGTGCACAGGCGTCACCCACACTTTCACAATTTCCCACGCGCGGAATTGTCTAGTTATTATTATTATTATTATTATAACAATTAAGAGATAGCTCGAGCTGTACTGTGTTATTACTATTATAGGACATTTTATAAATCATGTACACTATGGATACTCGAGCAAGGCAGCCAACGAGGAGAGCAGAGGTGAAGAGGCAGAAGTAGTACAAGAAGAAGTTGAGGACCATGAAAGCAGCACAGATGAGGAGGAAGCAGCTATGGACAGTCAATGTCAGGGACAAAGTGAGGCTCCGACACAGGATTCCACAGATACTGAGCCACCTGTAGTGGTGTCTGAGATAGAAGATCTGCTATTGAATTGAATTGAAACCCTTTATTTATCCCCAAGGGGAGATTCAGATGTCCATTACAGCATAACAGAAATTTAAAAACTGTTTTTCTTTTATTTGATTTGATATTTTTTATTTTCGTGTCTTACATACAGATGTATGCCCAGCCCATATGGGCTTACAAGACACATAACAATAAGTATATAATAATATACTTTACCAATTACTTACCAAGATGGCCATAAGAAAATACAAGAAAATACACTAAAACGTAATATAACACAAGCTGTACTCAATGTAAATAAACAGAAAAACAAGATGAATTCAAATACAATTATATAGGATACAGTGTGTTTTGTCTCAAGTGCCATGCCTTCTCCAAAAATCCTGCAAAACCGAAGATGTCCTCCACAAAAAAACAACTTAACATACAACTCTCAGACTGCCAAAACAAATCTGGATTTACAATTTGAATTTTCTCAAATAAAGCCCTCCTCAAAGCGGTCTACAAAGGGCAATAAAAAACAAAATGATATTCATCCTCCACCACTCCCAGAT
>NC_140167.1:129647648-129775289 GCF_963971535.1 Notolepis coatsorum
TATTTTGCACTATATTTCCTGGCCTGAATGATTTCCCCAGTCCGGCCCTGGTTAAAAGCCTCCAATGCTTATTAGTGTGTGTGCGTTTGAACGTTTACATGTTTCAACCATACATTTCCATTTATAAAAAAAACTATAATTACTATAATTTTTTTTTAATTAATATTTTTTTTTACCTCCTATAATAGTGGGGGTCGCGGCTCTCTGACACCGTTATTTGGGGGTCGCGGCCTGAAACGTTTGGGAACCCCTGGTGTAGTGTACCAGGAAATGATTGTTTTTTCAACATGACATTTTGTGCAAATACACCTTTTCCTTAGTGAGTGACAACCATTCATTTGGATATTGTTGGCGTTTGTTAGCAGACAATGTGAAAATACATACATTTGGGTGTTGCCTTCATATTTGGACCAATATCTCCCTGCAACCCCCCCCCCTCCACACACACACACACACACACACACACACACACACACACACACACACACACACACACACACACACACACACTCTCTTAGCTGTCTCTCTCTTGTGTGTGTGTGTGTGTGTGTGTGTGTGTGTGTGTGTGTGTGTGTGTGTGTGTGTGTGTGTGTGTGTGTGTGTGTGTGTGTGTGTGTGTGTGTGTGTGTGTGTGTGTGTGTGTGTGTGTGTGTGTGTGCGTGCGTGCGTGCGTGCGTGTGTGCGTCAACTTACGTTCTGATAACTAACACAAGTCTTCGCTGGATCACCCTCGGGGCATCAATCTGCTCACATGGGCGCTTTGTCGGAATTGAACATTTGTCCAAATCAAATTCTATATTTGACTAATTGAATTTGGTTAGGTCATGAATGGACACATGAAAACAAAGCCTTGAACTGAAAACACTACCTTCAGCCAAATGACAGTCCAGGTTAGTTTGGCACTATCTTCAATTCACCTACGAAAATAATGTATTTGAACTACTATTATAGCCATGCGCTGTGAAGGGGTTATTGCAATCACCTCTGTCTGTGTGTCTGTCCGCGCCAGACATATTCCCTAAAGTTCTGATCCAATTTGAATGAAATGTTCCACATAGGTTGACAGCAGGCCAAGGACGTGAATTCTCAAATAGTATTCAAATTACTCAGCGACAAGTATTTTATTTGAATTAATTTCCACAATTGAAATCAATATAGTGGTGGTGGACAGCAGCACTTTGCCCACGTGTACGCGACTGTGGACATCTCTTGGCCACAGGGCAGCATGCCCTTACAGTTCAAACTATTATTCTGCTTCTTAGGAAAAGCTGACAGAGTAAACAATCTCTTTTTCAGTAATGCCCCACTTCACTCTTATCTAATGACCTAATTACATTACCCGGGAGCTATGGTGGCCATTTAGCAGTTCCACTGAGCAGTGAGGGCTTATTGGTGCCAAGGGTGGAAAGCTGTTCGATGGAGTAACCAATACCGTTACCTGTTGACTTCCCCTCGCCTCTCTGGGATTTAAACCAGCAACCAGGCTTGCACTAGCCTGGGACCCCTGAGAAGCTCCAGCCTCAAGCCCCTGAAGTCAAAGATCCAGATTATCTTGCGCTCCACAGGCTCAGAGTGGCCTAATTCCCCGGCAGTTTAGAACTGTAACTCTTTTCCAAATTAGGTAGTTTGTCAAGGTCGAAATGGTATCCTGCAACTTGTTAGGCCCATCCGCACTCTGTTTGAAGGATAAAAAATGACTTCATTACGAGGGCTTGCCTTTTGAAGCACCCGGGTGCCGGGCTGAGAGCAACGTGATGGTCTATAACCTAATTATCAGTATTGATAGGACGTTCTCCGAAGTCACACTCTCACTCTTTCCTTCCTCTCTCTCTCACTCATCTAACACTATCTGATTGCCTTTCTCTCTCTCTCTCTCTCTCTCTCTCTCTCTCTCTCTCTCTCTCTCTCTCTCTCTCGCTTAGAGGAAGATACATTTTTGTTCAGGCAATAATGCTTCATTACCATCAAGGATATTAAAATCACTCCGCTTTTGTTTCATCATTGTTGACTGTATTACGCTATATCTCAAGGCATATTATGGTAATAAAGTTTGGAGTGTATGTGTGTAGGTTCTTGCACATGCAAGATGCACCACCCACAGTGGATATTTTCTTCCTTAATGTTTATGTGTTATATTTATTTGTCGACTAATGAATGGATAAACACTGCACTTAATTTAATTGAAATACCATAGCCTGATTGGCCTAATTAATCAAATGATAATTCCAAAGCCACAGCAATATGGATTTGCAAACACTTCATTAATTTGAATTAAGCAAGAAGCTCTGCTCCTGTGCAATTATGAATCCAATTTCAATTGATCTCCCATAGTCAATATGTAGCTGGCCACTTAGAAAAGGTTGGCAAAATATTTACGTCTGTGAGGTTGTGATTATATTACTGGCACACATTACTTAATGTGGAGGAAAGATATCAAAACCCATAACACTATCAAAACATTACAGTAGACAGAAGCACATGCCAATGCTGATACCAAAATTATCACTTGATGACGTTTTCCGATACCTTAATTGGTTGAGTTATGTGCTATACTTGTGCTATGTGAGCCCATCGGCGGCTTTGTTACAGTTTGGATGGTTTTGGATTGAACAGCTCAGAAATGTGTATTGCTTATAATGCGTAGAAGCCGTATATGCTCACTGACGCTGATGAGATTGACTACTTACAGTAGGTATCAAGATTTGCTATTGACTGACACAATGCCGTTTGATAGCAAATTCCGATACCATAGCCTTTTTTCAATACTTGATAGTATTAACTGTAACGTTTGGGTCTTTTACTCTCTCCTAGGAGAAAGTAAACTGTGTTTAACACGCCCAACGGGCATTATGAGTACTTAGTCATGCCCTTTGGCTTAGCTAATGCTCCTGTAGTCTTTCAAGCGCTGGTCAACGACGTGCTGCGAGACCTAATAGGAGTGTCGGTCTTCGTTTATCTAGATGACATTTTTATTTTCTCTCGTGATATTTCGCAGCATCAACAGCACGTTCGACAGGTTCTCCAGCGTCTCCTCCAGCATCAGCTGTTTGTTAAGGCAGAGAAATGTGTGTTTCATACAGACACTGTGTCCTTTCTGGGGTTTGTATTAACCCGGGGCGATCTGCGTATGGATCCGGCCAAGGTGAGTGCGGTCCTAGACTGGCCTCGTCCTTCTTTGCTCAAACAGTTGCAGCGTTTTTTGGGGTTTGTTAATTTCTATAGGCGATTTATTCGTAACTTTAGTGCCTTGGCTGCTCCGTTAACGGCTCTCACGAAAGCATCTCTCCCAGGCTTTGACTGGTCGCCTCGAGCCGAGACAGCTTTCTGTGACCTCAAACGTCGATTTACCTCCGCCCCTGTATTGATTCACCCCGACCCAGAGGTTCCGTTTCTGGTAGAAGTTGGATGCCTCCGACGTCGCGGTGGGGGGGTGCTCTCTCAGAGATGCTTAAAGGACGGGAAAGTACATCCTTGCGCTTTTTTTCCACGTCGTCTGTCCTCGGCCAAACGCAATTACGACGTGTGGAATCTGGAATTATTGGCCATTAAACTAGCATTAGAGGAATGGAGACAGTGGTTGGAGGGGGCTGCACACCCATTTATTGTGTGGACCGCTCACAAGAACCTGGCTTATATCCAGGGGGCTAAACGCCTTAACGCTCGCCAAGCTAGTTGGGCGTTATTCTTCACACGCTTACGCTTCTCCATCTCATTTCGGCCCGGGTCAAAAAACGTCAAACCTGACGCACTCTCTCGCCAGTTAGATCCTACGGACAGAGAGGAGATACCCCATTCCATTATTCCCCAGGCTCTTATTCTTGCTCCTGTGTCATGGGGCATAGACAGGGTGGTAAGGTCGGCACTGGAATGAGAACCTGATCCTGGGGGGGGGCCCCGGGGCAGCTGTATGTGCCCAAGGCTGCGCACTCACGACTGTTGCAATGGGCGCATACCTCCTGCCTTACCGGTCACCCTGAGGCCGCCAGGACCCTGGATTTTATCCGCAGGAGGTTCTGGTGGCCCACAGCGGAAAGGGGTACCCGTTCCTTTGTGGCAGCCTGCCCGGTGTGTGCGCGCAGCAAGACCTCTCGGCGTTCCCCAGCGGGTCTCTTCCGTCCTCCTCCCATTCCCAAACGTCCCTGGTCACACATATCCTTAGATTTTATTCCAGGCCTCCCCCCTTCTGATGGCATTACGAATATTTTGGTGGTGGACCGTTTTCCAAAGCGGCTCACTTCATTCCTCTCCCCAAACTCCCCACGGCTCGGGAGACAGCTGACCTAGTGGTGCAGCATGTTTTTCGGGTTCACAGGCTTCCTTTAGATATAGTCTCTGACCGGGGTCCTCAGTTCGCCTCCAGGTTATGGAAAGTGTTTGCTTCCAGTCTCCGTCAGCCTGTCATCTGGGTTTCATCCCCAGTCTAACGGGCAGACGGAGCGCGTCAACCAGGATCTGGAGGGCGTTCTGAGGTGTTACGTCTCCGGTAACCCGCAACATGGAGTCGGAAGCTGGCATGGGCAGAATATGCTCATAACACTCTTCTCTCTTCCTCTACGGTGTTGTCGCCTTTCCAATGCCAATATGGCTTTCAACCTCCCCTTTTTCCCGAGCAGGTGCAGGAGGCAGAGGTGCCCTCCATCCAGGCTCACGTGGCTCGCTGTCGCAGGACATGGAGCCGGGTTCGGGTGGCGCTGCGGAAAGCCTCTGTTAGGGCTTAGCATCAATCCAACCGCAAGCGCCGTCCGGCCCCAGTTTTCCTTCCGGGACAGAGGGTTTGGCTTTCAACTCGAGATCTTCCTCTCCGGGTCAAGTCCAGGAAGCTGGCTCCACGCTTTGTTGGTCCCTTTAAAGTGGTTCGTCGGGTTAACCCAGTGGCCTACAGTTGTTACTCCCAACTTCCATGTGGGTTCATCCGACGTTTCACGTTTAGCTTTTAAAACCTCACTTCACCCTTGTCCCCGCCGCTCCCCGCTGTTTCTCCGCCCCGCATCCTCGATGGACAGACGGTCTACACTGTGCGGAGGATCGTGGGTTGCAGGCGGAGGGGTAGGTGGTTTCAGTTTTTGGTGGATTGGGAGGGGTACGGGGTAGAGGAGCGATCCTGGGTGCCTCAGAGGGATATCTTAGATTGATGACTTTCGTCGACTGCATCCCTAGTAGGGATGTGCATCTCCATCACAAGGCCGATGCGATGCGCATCTCGATACGGTGCCAACGATGTGATACATTAACGATACATTTGAAGCACCGGGCGATGCGATGCGATACGATTCACCCCCTGTTGAGATACGATACGATTCGATACGATTTGATTCAGCATAATGCGATTCGGGGCAATACGATGCGATTCAACACGATGCAAAATAATTATACAATTTTATGGTATGACAGAGGATTTGGTTGTATTCCTTATATGCAGCTTATATTATTATTAAAAATAAAAGAATCTACTGTAAGACAATTTATTTAAAAACTCTTGGGTGCCTAAGAAGACTTTTGCATAAACTGTCTTTTCTATCCACTTTAGCTAAAAACACACACACAATGTATATACACACTACTGTGAGACAATAATAATCATACACAAAGGGATAATGGCTTATAGCAGACTTAATGATTTATTTATATAAACGTTATTTATATTGTAACGTTTGGCCACTTTAAATCATTGAACAGAGAGAGAGAGAGAGAGAGAGAGAGAGAGAGAGAGAGAGAGAGATAGAGAGAGAGAGAGATAGAGAGAGAGAGAGAGAGAGAGAGAGAGAGAGAGAGAGAGAGAGAGAGAGAGAGAGAGAGAGAGAGAGAGAGAGAGAGAGAGAGAGAGAGAGAGAGAGAGCCCCTCCCCGTCTGAGTTGCCGTCGACAGTTGATGATGTCACACACACTAGACTAGGATGTCCACACGTCAACAACACACGGAGCCTGCCTGGATATGCCCGATGCATGAAGCGATATAATTAAGAAACTAATAGCCAATAAATGTGAAGTTATCTTTGAACCCCTGTTGTCAAGCGTCTTCAATATACCCCCCCCCCCCTCACTAATGGAACTGGTGTTGCAGAGTCACGTTAGTTAGTTAGTTAGTTAGACACTAGTTTAGCGTTAGCTGAACGGCTAACTAGCGTTAGCCATGTTGATCAATTATATTCATGTCTCCTCGACTTCCACTGTTTGTTGATAACTGTGCCGCGGCTCTCGCCTTAGCAATAGTATCTGCTGTGTGTGCTGTGCAGTCACAGTGCACTGCTGACAGAAGTGGATGAGAGGAAATTATATGAATGCATCGGTTTTGACCGATGCAAAGACGCTACAACAAGATGCATCGCGAGTTCAGCCTGAAATTTTGTCGACGCGGACTTATTCCACCGGTGCACTCGCATCGTGAACGTGTATGCCGGCGCACCGATGCAAATCGATGAATCGTCACATCACTAATCCCGAGGCCCCTGGATGAACGTCAGGTGCCGTTCGTCGGGGGGGGGGATACTGTAATGTTTGGGTCTTTTACTCTCTCCTAGGAGTAAAAGCTCCTAGCGCCACCCTGGAGTATTTCACCCTCTCTATTCTTCCAGGTTGTCCTGATTGCTGATTGACGCCTGCTGTGTGTTTTGACTCTCTTTATAATGGCCTTGTGTTTATTCTCTCATTTGTCAGTTCTTCATCTAACGTTACCGTGAGTAGCTGTCTACGGAGAGTCGTGTCGCTCCAGGCCTGGAGGATGCGGCTGCCGTGTTTTTTATAATTTTTTTTGTCCACTTTTTCTCCCCATTTTCTATTTTTCTCCCATCCCCATTTTCTATTTCCAATTATTCGCTCCCCTGTCTTGAACGTTGCTAGACTATGCCTCCCACTGGTCGGCTGTAGTGAGGATAGAAGCCTTGCATCACGTGTCCCCTCCGGTACACGAGGAGGCAGCCTGTCGCATCTTTTCACCACAGCAGCTCGAACTCTCAGTGGCGAGGGGTAACGCGTGGGAGGCTCACGCTGCCCCCGATACTTCCTGTTTCCGCCGCACCGGCATCACCCAACCGACCTGTAGGAGTCGCTGTCCACAACGTCCAACAACGAAAACATAATGGCTTCATAGCTTGAAGGTGACTGGTCCGTTGAGGGCCAGCCAAAACCGGACGTGCGTGGTCACTTGTCCGAAACCAATGCTTGTTGGTTGTTCAGCCTTGTAACCCGAGATTGGAACCACGTAATAGGTAGAGTAGGGTACCAATCGGACGGTGATTCCCTAAAGCCACTTGAGCTTTTCAACGATGTGTAGGTTGATCGGCAAAAATACAGCGCTAGGCCGACAGACAAGGGCAAAGTGCCACGAAATGCGAGCGTGTCCGATTTTTAAGAGGTTAAAACTATTTGATCGATCAAAATATAGAATTTCGATACCCAGCCATACTGCTAGCCAGACGTGGGTGAAGACGTACTTACATGTATGTGCTGCGTACGAGAGCTGTATGATGTTTCATTGAATAGAAAGCATAGAATATAATAGAATATACAGTATATAAAAAAAAAAGCTAAAGCAAAATAGTGAGTGAGTAAAAAGCATCTGTCAAAATACAGTAAACACTCATTTGGTGTTCTATGGAGGATGCGAGGTATGGCTGTAAAACATACAGCTGACCTGTCATTTGCTAGGTGACCATTCCGGCTCCTCCGCCTGCTCCAATGGGAACCTGCTTCCCTAGTTGCACTGCTATTGCCATGGTAACTAGGATAGAGGTTTAGGAAAGCGAATAATCTAATCTCCCCACTTTGTTGTATAGTGAGCGATAAGACCTGCCTCTGCCTGCCAACCTAGCTATGTGTGTGAGTGTGTGTGTGTGTGTATGCATGTGTGTGTATGCATGTGTGTGTATGCATGTGTGCATGCGTGTGTGTGCATGTGTGTGTGTGTGTGTGTGTGTGTGTGTGTGTGTGTGTGCGTGCGTTATTCTATACTTCATGTCACACATACACATGCACACACATGTACACACAGAGGGTTTGTCTAGCCAATCTGTTGTACACTAATAGAATGGTGAAAAGCCTGAGGGCAGACAGCCTCTCAACCTGCAGTCCCACAGTAACTGCTGAAAAGCCTGAGCTTCACTGAAGCTGACGTCCTATGTGAATATCCACAACCCTGAAGTCCAACAGGTAACGCTGAGGCCATGCACAGCAGTGACATGTGAATAGGAAATAGCCAATGGTTGATTTTGTGGGCATAGGGGGGAGGTTGGTAGGGAGGGGAAGCCTGTTTCGATGCAAGAAAAAAAAAACAGCAATTCAAGAACTGAAATAGCAAGCAGAACATCATTGTGATTAAGAATTCATGTGTTTTTAACCAGCGTAGTTTTGTGTTTGTGTTAGTGGTCTCTTTATTAATTTGCATTCATACTGAAGCAAGAGAACATTGGTAAGAAAACACTTTCCACCCACCGGTTTGGATATATAATTATAGATAGATATTTTCTTTCATTAAATTCTCAACAATCGTAACTTGGTTTGAGAGCCTATGACTATTAGGAACTGAATAGAGCAACTCCTCAATGGTCCTCCATTGTGTTTGTTCGTTCATCAACGGAAGTACGGTATTCAAATCAATTAAAATCGTTCAAACAAATGTCACATTCATCCTTCAAATGTAACTGAATTGTGAGACTACTGAACTCTGTGAGTTTCACAAGCTGTTATTTTTTTATATCTCCACACTCTACACTGCTAGGAGGGTCAAGTGTTCCTCTCCCACTATGCTGATAATTCCTGGCGTCACCGCTGGATAAGTTACTCCACATCAAACGGCGGCTGTCGCGGCTGTGTATTCAATTTGCGGTAAATACAGAACAGAAGCAGATGTTTTGTTTGTTTGTTTGTTTGTTTATTTACACATATAAAAACAATTACATATATAATACAATATAATCCACAAGGGATGTGTAGGAGAATTGCCTAAAAACCCTCAACGGGCTTGCATGTGGCATTCACCAGGAAGCAAAATTACATTATATCAAACAAACAAACACACACACACAAGCAGGCCTACATAGACACCGAAGCAGGCACCCATGCCATATGATTTCTGGTAGAGAAAACAATTAATGACAGGAAGAATATATAATAAAACTAAAATGCAATAACAAAATACAACAAGCCATCAGACCACAGTTTGTAAAGGAAGTCCATTATGGGAAGTATTGGTGATCGAGGAGATGAGATTTCAGTGCTCTTTTGAATTTCAGAAAAGAAAATTCCAAAATATGTGGAGGCAAAGAGTTCCACAACTTTGACCCTCGGTAGAGCAAACAAAACTGAGATTGGGAAGTGCGGGAAAAGGGTGGTCTAAGCAAACAGGAACTACGTGTGGGGTAATTATGAATTTGGTGATTGTGGGCAAACATGTCATGAAAAAAAGGGGGAAGGGCTCTGTTTAAAGAACTATGCACAAATAAACCAGTCTGAAGATGATTCACTTGATAAACACTGAGTATACCTAACTTATGGAATAGAGGCTGAGAAGAATGACTTCGTTGAACACAGCTGATTATTTTTAGAGCTCGTTTCTGCAGACGGTATACGGGCTCAAGTTTGGTCTGATGAGTACTACCCCAAACTAAATGACAGTAATTGATATATGGGTAAACCATAGAGTAATATAACATTGTGGCAACCTCGGTCCTCCATTGTGTTTGTTCGTTCATCAACGGAAGTACGGTATTCAAATCAATTAAAATCGTTCAAACAAATATCACATTCATCCTTCAAATGTAACTGAACTGTGAGACTACTGAACTCTGTGAGTTTCACAAGCTGTTATTTTTTATATCTCCACACTCTACACTGCTAGGAGGGTCAAGTGTTCCTCTCCCACTATGCTGAGAATTCCTGGCGTCATCGCTGGATAAGTTACTCCACATCAAACGGCGGCTATCGCGGCTGTGTATTCAATTTGCGGTAAATACAGAACAGAAGCAGATGTTAATGCGAGAGTGAGGTTTCGAGGGGTTAGGCGCAAGTATAGCACGCAGAGATATTGGCAGACCTCACGGAACAACACACTTGAAAGAGTAAAGGTGACATATGGAATGTTTTATGATGTATAATAGATCCTCGGAGTATAAAACAGATCCATCCCGCCGTCTTGCAAAGCATACTTTCTGATATGTGCATGGGAACGGCTCGCCTGATACGCTTTTATTTTGGCACAGGGATAGCATTCTAATCTAGACTGTGAAGAATGGGATCTGTGAACGAGATGAAAGCAAAGTCCTCCGATCCCTTCATCTCTGATCTACCAACCTCCCCCCCGACTCCTTTGGTTTCCCCACTCCCTCCCTGTGTGTGTGTGTGTGTGTGTGTGTGTGTGTGTGTGCTTGCTTGCATGCGTGTGTGTCTGTGCTTGCATGCGTGTGTGTCTGTGCATGTGTGTGTGTGTGTGTGTGTGTGTGTGTGTGTGTGTGTGTGTGTGTGTGTGTGTGTGTGTATGTGTGTGTGTGTGTGTGTGTGTGTGTGTGTGTTAGCAGGAGCTCTACATGAAATTAGATAGAATGGGGTAGGGGATGGGGGGGGGGGGGGTACCAGTAGAGGTAGACAGTAGTTGGTGAGTAGCGGTCGCCTGCTTTCAGTATAGGAGCAGAGTGAAAGAGGGATTGAGGTGATGATAATTGAGAGGTCACCTCTGGGCCAGCACTCGCTTCCGCTGCCATCAGGTGTTTTATTAAATTAATTCTATCTTTTCTCATCCTGACATAATGGAATAGAGCTGGGGGGTGGAGGGGTTGGTGGAGTGTTGGAGATGGAGGAATGGAGCGATATATAGGAACGGGGGGAAAAGAGGAGGATTGGACCCTTTTCTGTAATTGCAGGATTAGGTTAGGATTAGCTAAGGGAGCAGGAGAGTCAGGTAGACATACCAGAAGACGGCATTTTAGCAGTGCTGTGTGTGTGTGTGTGTGTGTGTGTGTGTGTGTGTGTGTGTGTGTGTGTGTGTGTGTGTGTGTGTGTGTGTGTGTGTGTGTGTGTGTGTGTGTGTGTGTGTGTGTGTGTGTGTGTGTGTGTGTGTGTGTGTGTGTGTGTGTGTGTGTGTGTGTGTGTGTGTGTGTGTGTGTGTGTGCTGCAGCTGGGCTGTTATTGGTGTGAGTCCTACCTCCCAGGAGCCACAGCAGTTATGAACCTGCACACCTGAACTGACATTACTTGGGAACATTCTGCCAATTAAGTACAAGATGTCAAAATGTCACCCTCATATTTCTGAAAGCGTATAGGCACATCCCTCCTCTGGTGCCTCTGGAGAAGTTTCATTTCACTCTTTATTCACTAGAAATATGAGACGATGATCATAGGTTTCACTCTTCCCTCTGTTATTTCTCCACCTACCGTCTTATGTAAGTCTTGAGCAAAACCTGAAATGAATGGTGTTTTGGAGCGTGGCTTTGGAGCGTGGCTTTGGAGCGTGGCTTTGGAGCGTGGCTTTGGAGCGTGGTTTCTATATTTATTTTTCTTGAACACTGATATTTATTTTTAAAACGTCCACTGTGACATCATTAAAACCTCCCGTCTCCCGTTTGTCACAGGAAACAGAGAAAGCATATTTATAGTGATTGCACCAGAGAGTTAACCGAAGGGACTTGGGTTACAAAGTGATACTTAAAAAGTTGCTATAAAACATTATTAAAAGTATCATTAAAAGTATGCAGTTTCGTGATATTTTTTTCATATTCTGCCACTGTATGAATACTATGACTTCCATGGCTATTTATAGATCTGAACAATGGATAGACGTAGCCCAGATAAATAAATGTCTTGTCCTTCATGTGAATGGATACATCCATCTGGCCCTTTGGCCATTCCCAGGTGATTCCAGAAACTATCCAAAAACATCAGGGAAGCCAACTCGCTAGATATCTTCAAAAGATAGCTTAAAACCTATCTATTTGCTCTTATGCACTGTAACGTAAAACCTTTAATTTGAAAACTTTGTAAAGAAACTCAAAGTTGAGAGCGATGCGCTGTTTTTCCATCTTTACTCCCTGGCACCAGCCTTATTGACTAGTTTCACGATGTTTGCGGACCCATCGTATATTCTATATTATAGTTATGGAGACAATAGTATGGCTCATTTGACAGGCACTATTTATAGTCCAACAGGGACAAAACAGTTAAAGGGGAACTATCTTATAAATGGCCTTTTCCAGTGTTTAGCATTGTTTTCTAGCAATGTGGGTTTGTATCAATGGGGTCTCTAATTCTCATTTTGGCGCACTTGTCCAATTCACATCTCACAATATTCTCCCTCACTGAACTAAGCCGTTCTGAAACTTACTGACCTGTGACGTCCGAGAATTCTCATCTGCATAATAACGCCCGCCCCCTCTATGTTTGTAGCGTACACTCAACTAGGGGTGGACGGTATAAACGGTATACGGTATAAATGGTATGAATTTGCTCTACGGTATGTGTTGTGAAGGATCAGATTAAACCGAATATGTATATTTATTTATATATATATATTTAATTGTATTTGTATATCGTTTGATATCCCCTGTATATTCCTTGTACAATATGCATTGAATATCCCTGTTTCTACTAAACAGCCCATAATAGTTTCATTCTACCATTGGACGAGAACCTGGCGCCAGGTTGCCATACCCCTAGGTCCAAGTTCAATCGTACCGCCTAACATGTCGAGGCAACCCCCGGTTCCGCGCAGTAATATGCCGGGCGAAATACGTGTGGTACTATTTGTTCATAGCGCATATATATATGGCGCTCGTAAAGTAGAACTTTCTTTTAGTCCAGTTCTTTACCCTCCAACAGAGTGACAGACGCAAAAGCCTCCCCACGAAGCACGTGCGGTGTAGTAGGGCCTACTTGGCCCAGAATAGGCATTGAGATATCGTGTAGATTAATAGTTGAATGGTCATAGTTTGGCACCATACCGTCGAGTTGGACATATTCTATTAAGCTAATAATAGTCTATTTATGTATGGTGCATCGTTCGGTTCGAGTTCTACAGTTATCAGTACCCCCATCGTTCCTGACGTTATCTGGGCGCTTATCCAGGCTGGTCAGACCCCTAGTGGTGATTGCATCCGAGGAGCTCCGGGTCAAGAGCGACTGGACCTGTATATTGGATTACTCTACCCGACGACGGCGAGCCTTCCACGGCTCTTGGATTATGCTTTGTGTGCTTTGGTTATTCCATGGATAAAGGCCAACACTGTCGAGTGTTGGAATTACCCCCCGGAGAGGACTACAGGTGAGGCGGCGCTCTACACGTGAGGTCGCACCACGTCTCTCCGTTGTGGACCGGCAGATACCTTTCCACAGAGGGTCCAGCTGTATTCGTCTGCGGCCCGAGGTTCTGTGGGCACTGTGTCTAAGACTTTGGATTCTCCCAAGACACCGTCGGCCAGATGGGATACCGCCAGCGGCTTCTCTAACCCCCCCCTCCTACTGTCTTACAACCAGCGGGACCCCCCCCCCCCCCCTTAGTGTATCCAGCTATAATTATTTAAGTACCATCGCTATCGTTTCCTAAATATTCCAGGTTGTATACTTACTCCCTGCGCAACCAGAGATTGGACATTCAATGTTGATTTACCTACGAATACTCATTTGCCATAAAAGTGCATACTCAACATTTCAAATCATAAATGTAATTAAGTGAATGTTGTATACACCCTTTGCTGTATTAAATATTCGATTTGGTCCATTTGTGTTGGTTCGTTTCATCAGGTGGGAAAGTGTTCATCATACTTATATCTTGTACTGGGTGGCCAGAAGTTAAAGTACATGAGGTAGTGGTATTAAATATCATATCTAACAATACAGTCAGGGAATTGTACCCCTCAGCTACAATTGGTCCTTCGAGCCGGATGGTAACTAGTGTAATATTAATATAGTGTTATTAATATCGAAATGGCCTATGATGAACACTCCACGAAACGATCCTCCTAACCTAGAACGCCCGCGGCGCAGACGACAGACACCTCAGTACTTAGAGGCTTACACTGTCAGTCAACTACCTAGTCTTCGACAAACGGTAAACGTGGTAAAAGTAGAAAGTAAAATTATGTCTGACCTTAACGACCAGGTTTCCCCGACCACAGAGGCCCTAGTAGGTCCTAATGTAACTGATCAAGCCCACGGTGGGGACCAGGAGGGAATTGACATGCCTTTACCCCCCGCCACTACTAAAGAAGTAGTCCCCGACACGCCCCGGGAGGAAGATAGCCCTACAGAGAGGGAACTCTGCACGGAAGAAGAAGAGGAGAGCGCCGAGGAACTAGAGCTCCAGGACTCCCCAACGAGTACCCCCAGGAGCGGTTCACGCAGGAGCGGCTCACCTCCACTACCGCCTTCCCCCAGCGAAGCGGAGAGGATACTACAACAGGCGTTCCTCGTCAGCCTGACAGCCTCTACCGAACGCGATCGGCTCCAAGCACAGACGCTTAGCGAGCGCGAACGTCTCCAAGCCCAGGCGACCAGCGAGCGCGAACACCTCCAAGCACAGCAACGGAGCGAAGAACAGCGCACAAGTCTGGAGATGAGACGCTTCCAGATGGAAGAGAATATGGCAAGAGACCGGGCCGACGCCCAGCGCGCCGCTGCCGGTGCCCAAAGAGAAACAGAGCGCGCCGCCGCCGACGCCCAGCGCGCCGCTGCCGGTGCCCAAAGAGACGCAGAGCGCGACAGACTACAAGCGCAACTAATAGAGCAGCTGATCAAAAGGACAACTCCCTCTCCCTCCGCCAGGGGCTCAAGGAACTCGTCGAGACAGCAGTCAAGAGCAGCGTCACCGCAACGAGCAAGCGACCCTGAACTTGACCAACAGACCGAGTTTAGACCCCCCGCAGACCCCCTTCCCATACCGGTCCAAGCGAGACCCAGCTACAAGGAAGGAGCGGCCTACACTGCGGAGAAGCTAAATAAACGATTACAAGATCTGGAAGATTTGATAGAAGAAGAAGAGGGAGAAGAGGAGAACCAAGCCCGACGACAGCACAGTACTCCACCGGACCAGGAGGTCCCATACAGTCCAGGCTATACCCCCGCGGCGCTGCGCTACAGACCCCCGACTCTATTTACGGGTGAGCACGACGCACGACCAGCCCCGAGGAACAGTACCTGGACCAGCGGGCCATGGTACCCTGCCAGTACCAGCCCACAGCGAGGCGCAAGAGGGGACTCGCCCAGGAGGTCTCTCCCCCAACGCTCGCCGATGTATCCGCCATCCACGGCGTCATACAACGCCACGCCGTCATTCCCAGACTTCGCCTATGAGAGTCGAGCACAGTACACGGAGCTCCGGATGTGCTTAGAGACAATGATGGTGGATGTCGCTGATGAACGCCACAAGTATGCAATATTATTGAAGCACCTGAAAGTACCGCGAGCGCACAATATAGCGCTAGCCTATGCTACCTCCTCGACCCCATACACAGCGGCCCTTGCAGCGCTGGATCAAAGATATGGACGTATATGGGATTACGTAATCCAGGAGATAAGGCATATTGACCGCCTACCCCCAGCCACAGACAATCGCTCACTGGACGACCTGTCAATCAAAGTGCAGTCCCTGGTGGGGATGCTGGGAGCTCAACGGGAGAAGGGCAGGCATGAGCTGTACGCCAACTCTAACGTTGAGAGGATTTTGGAGAAGCTGCCACCCGCAAGACAGGATCGCTTTCGGAGGCAGAGGGACTACCGAGATCCCGACGGCCCCGAGCCATCCCTCCTTGATCTGGCCGACTTCTTGGCGAGAGAGGTCAGCAGCTTACGACTGGACACCTTCGGGCGGAGCACGCCAAGCTCCAGAGAGGGACCCAGGAGAATAAGTGATGGAAGACGTTGTTTGACGTTGCACTTGTCTGTAACACAGTCAAACCTGGCGCTGCTGCTCGCCGTTGCCGGATTATTAACCCATTCACTGCTGAGCGTTTATCTGCTGTTTTCTGTTTAAATGATGTCGCTCCAGTTTGTGATGATGTTGAGACCCTTAGCTTGTGGTTTACTGACGCCTGTCAAACTACTATGGACACTGTTGCCCCTTTTAAGACCAGACAGCCCAGGGTTAAATCAGAGCCCTGGATGAATGATTTGACCCGTTCTGCGAAGCGTGAGTGCCGCAGAGCCGAGCGCAAATGGAAGAAGGACAAACTGCATGTATCGCTTCACATGCTAAGAGACTGCTGGCATCACTTCCAGAATATTGTACGGGAGGCTAGGACAACGTATTTTGCGGACATTATCATGTCAAACTGCCATAAGCCCCGTGTTTTGTTTAAGACCATCAATGATGTACTGAATGCACCACTGACTACCTGTGTGGAGGCCTCTCGTGCTGCCTGTGAAGGTTTCCTTAATTTCTTTATTGATAAGGTCTCCTCCATTAGGGCTTCTATTTTACCTCCTGTTTATGACCCCTCCGTTTTTGTCCCCAGCCCCGCTGTTTTTAACACATTTGTGCCCATGACGCTGTCTTCCTTACAGGAGGTCATTGGCAAAATGAAGCCATCGGGCTCCCCAGATGATGCTGTTCCACCTCGACTCCTTAAGGAAGTCTTCCCAGCTGTTGGGCCTACTGTACTTAACATTATAAATAGCAGCCTGTCCTCTGGTGTGGTCCCGGCACTTTTTAAACATGCGGTTGTGCAGCCCCTGATCAAGAAGCCTGGGCTTGATCCTGCAGCCATGTCAAATTTTAGGCCCATCTCTAAACTGCCATTTTTATCAAAGATCCTTGAGAAAATTGTCTATACTCAGCTAATGAATTTTTTAAACGAGCACAATATTCTCGAGGTTTTCCAATCTGGTTTTAAATCCCTGCACAGCACTGAGTCGGCACTTTTTTTTTTTGATCCACTTTTTCTCCCATTTTCTATATTTTTCTCCCATCCCAATTTCGTATCATCCAATTCAACCCTCCCCTGTCACGAACGCTGTTTCTTGCCTCCCACAAGCCGGCTGCAGTGAGGACTAAGTCATACATAGCACAAGTCCCCTCCGGTACTTGAGGTAACAGCAGTCGCATCTTTTCACCTGCGCAGCTCGACCTCTCAGTGTCGAGGAGTAACGCGTGGGAGGCTCACGCTGCCCCCGACACTTCCTGATTCTACTGCGCAGGCGCACCAACCGACTTGTAGGAGTCGCTTGTTCACAACGTTCGATCCCCACCCTTCAGTTTTTCCCTCCCCGTAATACGGCCAATGTGTATTACTGCGGACGACCAGCCAAACTGAAAAACAATGTGGAGAGCTGGATTCGAACACGCGAATCCTAGCGTCTCCACACTGGTGGCGAGTGCCTTAGACCACTACACCACCTAGCCGCCGTACTGAGTCGGCACTTTTAAGAGTTTTTAATGACATCTTTTTAGCTACTGATTCCAGTGACTGTGTTGTCCTGGTCCTTTTAGACTTGTCGGCCGCTTTTGACACAGTGGACCATGACATTTTAATTGCCCGCCTTGAACAGTGGGTGGGCATCAGAGGCATAGCCCTTGAATGGTTCATGTCTTACCTGGCAGATAGATCCTTTTGTGTCAAGCTCGAGGACTCTGTGTCCTCTACTGCCCCCCTATTGTACGGTGTACCCCAGGGCTCGATACTTGGCGCCGTCCTGTTCTCTATTTATTTATTGCCCCTTGGTTCCATCCTCAGAAAGCACGGCATTCCTTTTCACTGCTACGCTGATGACAGCCAGATCTATATGCCACTAAAAAAGTCTGGCTCTTTTTCCATAGACCCGCTGACCAAATGCCTCGATGACATTAAATCCTGGATGGCATTGAATTTTTTAAATTTTAATGACAAAAAGACGGAGGTCATGGTTTTTGGTGGCCCCGCTGTGACTTCACTGCTAGATCTGGGTTCGCTGGCACAACATGTCAAACCAATAGTAAAGAACCTAGGTGTAAAGATCGACCCAGACCTTAAATTTGACAGCCAGATCAAGGCCGTGGTTAAAACAAGTTTTTTCCAGTTGAGGCAGCTGGCCAAAATTAAGCCCATCCTGCACGCCCAGCATTTTGAAGCAGTAATCCATGCATTTGTGACTACCAGGCTGGATTACTGCAATGCACTTTATATAGGGGTGAGTGGATCCTCAGTGGCTCGCCTTCAGATGGTGCAGAACGCCGCTGCCCGTCTTTTAACTGGCACTCGTAAATACGACCACATCTCACCGATTTTATTTTCACTCCACTGGCTCCCAGTGCACTTTAGGATTCATTTTAAAATTCTTTTATTTGCTTTTAAAGCCCTTCATGACCTTGCTCCACCCTACCTCTCTGAGCTGTTGCAGGTCTATACACCTTCTCGCTCTCTCAGGTCAGCTGACCAGCTGCTCCTAGTAGTGCCTACAACTAGGCGTAAGCTCAGGGGGGACCGTGCTTTCTCCGTTGCCGCCCCCAAAATGTGGAATGAGCTGCCACTGCAGATTAGGCAGGCCTCATCACTGCCCCGTTTTAAAGGCCTCCTTAAGACCCACCTCTTCTCTCTGGCTTTCGACACCATGTAGCTTGTTGATTTTATGATCTTATTGTCTTACTGTGTTGTTGTTGTATCGTTTTGTTACTGTTTCCCTTGCTTTTAATTTTTTTTTTTGTAAGTACTCTGATCTATTTAAACTTGTATTGCTGCCTATATTTACCAAATGTTTTTTATCTCTGTTTTGGTACTCTTTTTTTTTTCTTTTTTTTTTTCTATTTTTAGTGCTGCTAATAGTTTTTAATATGCTCCCCCTGTACAGCACTTTGTGCCCCTGTGGCTGTTAAAGCGCTTTATAAATAAAGTTGGATTGGATTGGATTGGATTGGAAGAAGATCGGTGACTGTCATGCACCAATCAGAGTCAGTACCGAGCAGTAAGAGTCACAGCACCCCCTCGAGAAAGGAGAAGTGGAAGATAGCGTGTCCCTACTGTGAGAAAGAACACTGGCTGTCACAATGTGACTCATTCACAAAGATGAATGCAGAAGAAGTGAGCCAATGGATAAAGTCCAACCGGCGCTGTTATCGATGTGCGCGGCCCCACATGGCAGCCGAATGCCGCCTAAAGAAAAGGTGCAGCCGGTGCGATGGAGCCCATCTAGATATACTACACGATAGTAACGGAAGACGGCCTATACCTGCACCACGGAGCGGCACCAAGGCAAGTGTCATGTACATTGACCCCGCCAGCAGCAACGGAGCTCAAGTGCTCTTAAAGGTAGTCCGTGTGACATTGAGCTACCAGGATAAAGTCATGGACACTTACGCCGTCCTTGATGACGGGTCAGAGAAGACCCTTCTGCTCGCCTCCGCTGCGACTCAACTGGGACTGCGGGGGAGCAAGAACGAAATGACGATTCGGACAATAAGAAGAGATTTAAAGACGATAAAGGGCGAGAATGTCTCCTTCACTATCGCAGCCAACGGGCAGCCAGAGCGACGGTACAAGATCACAAATGCTTTCACCAGCCAAGAAATAGGACTCTCGCAGTACACCTACCCTGTCACCAAGTTGATGGATAAATATGTGCACCTGCGCCAATTACCTATCCCGCTCATAGACGGCGCTACCCCGACCCTGTTGATAGGCTCCGACCATGCAGAACTCATAGTCCCGATTGACCGGGTCCATACAGGCCCCCGGGGCTGTCCTGCAGCAGTCGAGACCCGCCTAGGATGGACATTGCAAGGCCCCCTCGCTAAATCTCTCAACCGAACCGCAGCCACTAGCTGCTTCCACTCCAGAACGACAGAAGAAGACACCACTCTCCTGCAGCATGTCGAGAGGCTATGGACCCTAGAGACAATGCCCTTTAAGAACGAAAAGAAAGACATTCGCTCTAAAGAAGACATTTACGCCATCCACCTACTCGAGCAGGGGACAAAGAGAGTCACAGTCGGCGGAGTGATGAGATACGCAACTCCACTCCTGAGGCGAGAGGGAATGCCCCCCTTTCACGCAAAGAAAGACGCCACGGAGCGCTATCTACTGAACACAGAGCGGCGCCTAGCCAAAGACCCCGCTCAACAGAGTGTGTACCGAGCTGAGATTGAGAAGCTAATCACAGCGGGACACGTAACAAAGATTGACATTAAAGAGGCCGATCAGACGACCGAATCATGGTACGTGCCGCATCACAAGGTCCATCACAATGGCAAGGATCGCATTGTGTTTAACTGCAGCTACCAGATCGGATCCCAAAATCTGAATAAAGAGCTCTTGCCCGGCCCCACACTCGGCCCCTCCCTACTAGGCGTGCTACTGCGCTTCCGCCAGGACAAGGTGGCTATAAGCGGGGATATCAAAGGGATGTTCTTGCAAGTGAGACTAGTAGAGGAGGACAAGCCTCTGCTACGGTTCCTATGGAGAGAGAAGATCGGAGATGAGAACCCATCCATCTACCAGTGGGAAGTACTCCCCTTCGGAACCACATGCAGCCCGTGCTGTGCTACATTTGCACTACAGAAACACGTCACAGAGGACCCAGCAGCACATGAGGAGGTCCAACACAGTGTGAAGAACAGTTTCTACGTAGACAACTGTCTACAAAGCGTCTCGACTCAAGAAGAAGCCGAGGCTCTCCTAATCAAGTTACGCGCCTCCCTAATCAAAGGAGGCTTTGATCTCAGGCAGTGGGCCAGCAGTGACCCGCACGTATTGCGCAGCCTCTCCTCCGCAGACAAGGCTGCCAGCAGCGAGACCTGGATGGCGACAATCCCAGGAGAAGCCCAAGAAATGACACTAGGATTAGTCTGGCGCTTCAAAACAGACTCGCTCCACTATAGACACAAACCCTTGGCTCCAGAGCAAGGAAGGTCGGCGGCGATACCGACCACCAGACGGAGTGTGTACAGAACACTCGCCAGACAATATGACCCGCTGGGATGTATTCTACCTTACACCACCAGGGCAAAGATGATTGTACGAGCACTATGGGACAAGGACCAGGGCTGGGACGACCCAATACCCGCACACCTTGCCTCAACATGGAGAGAGTGGGAGACGGAACTCCGCTCACTCCCAGGTGTCAATATACGCCGCAGCTACTTCCCATCCACAGTGAGGCCAGAGACATGCGAGATTGAGCTACACGTCTTCAGCGATGCCTCCGAAGTAGCCTACGGATCGGTTGCTTATTTGCGTGCCCAAGAGATGGGAGGAGAGATACACACTGCTTTCATACTGGCCCGCTCAAGGATAGCCCCACGTAAGCAACAATCTATCCCACGTCTAGAGCTCTGCGCAGCCCTCGCAGGAGCGCATCTAGCCACGTTAATCCAACGTGAACTCACCATTCCGGTGCATAGAACAATCTTGTGGTCAGATTCCACGACAGTACTCACATGGATTAAGTCTGATTCATGCAGATACAAAGTCTTCGTGGGAGTCAGAGTCACCGAGATTCAGGAACTATCAGAAGAAGCAAGCTGGAGATATGTGGATACCAAACACAACCCAGCTGACGTCATCACCCGGGGAATGTCCCTGGATGACCTAACCCGTCGCAACATCTACAGTGACGGACCAGCATTCCTCCAGCTCCCGGAAGGAGATTGGCCTACGCCCACCCCGAGGGAAGCAAGTAGCGAGGAGGCTGAGAACAAGAAGCCTATGTTCTGTGGACTGAGCACTGTCGCCTCCACAGACCCGAACATAGATGACTGCATTACCCTAGAGAGTGCGCAACAAAGGACATTCCTGCGGCACCACCCAGAGATTCAGTCCACCACTGACATGTCAGCAGCTGACTACGAAGAAGCAGAACTTCTTCTACTACAACGAGCCCAGAGAGACTCGTTCCCCGATGAGCTAGACTGTCTACAGGGAGGAAACCCCGTCCCATCAGACAGCAGACTGATTCACCTGGCACCAGAGAGTGACGCACATAATCTCATCAGAGTGGGTGGTCGCCTGCGGAGAGCCCCCGATCTACCAGATGACATTAAGCACCCGATCGTCTTGAACAGCCGACACAAGGTCACAGAGCTGATCATAAAGAAATACGATGAGGATGTGCACCACGCAGGAGCAGAGAGAGTCTTCGCGGAGATCAGACGTTGTTATTGGATATTACAAGGGAGAGAAGCAGTACGGCGCTTCCAGCGAACCTGTCTAGACTGCCGTAAGTGGCGCGCGCAGCCCAGCATACCACGGTATGCTGGGCGAGTGTGTACAGAACACTCGCCAGACAATATGACCCGCTGGGATGTATTCTACCTTACACCACCAGGGCAAAGATGATTGTACGAGCACTATGGGACAAGGACCAGGGCTGGGACGACCCAATACCCGCACACCTTGCCTCAACATGGAGAGAGTGGGAGACGGAACTCCGCTCACTCCCAGGTGTCAATATACGCCGCAGCTACTTCCCATCCACAGTGAGGCCAGAGACATGCGAGATTGAGCTACACGTCTTCAGCGATGCCTCCGAAGTAGCCTACGGATCGGTTGCTTATTTGCGTGCCCAAGAGATGGGAGGAGAGATACACACTGCTTTCATACTGGCCCGCTCAAGGATAGCCCCACGTAAGCAACAATCTATCCCACGTCTAGAGCTCTGTGCAGCCCTCGCAGGAGCGCATCTAGCCACGTTAATCCAACGTGAACTCACCATTCCGGTGCATAGAACAATCTTGTGGTCAGATTCCACGACAGTACTCACATGGATTAAGTCTGATTCATGCAGATACAAAGTCTTCGTGGGAGTCAGAGTCACCGAGATTCAGGAACTATCAGAAGAAGCAAGCTGGAGATATGTGGATACCAAACACAACCCAGCTGACGTCATCACCCGGGGAATGTCCCTGGATGACCTAACCCGTCGCAACATCTACAGTGACGGACCAGCATTCCTCCAGCTCCCGGAAGGAGATTGGCCTACGCCCACCCCGAGGGAAGCAAGTAGCGAGGAGGCTGAGAACAAGAAGCCTATGTTCTGTGGACTGAGCACTGTCGCCTCCACAGACCCGAACATAGATGACTGCATTACCCTAGAGAGTGCGCAACAAAGGACATTCCTGCGGCACCACCCAGAGATTCAGTCCACCACTGACATGTCAGCAGCTGACTACGAAGAAGCAGAACTTCTTCTACTACAACGAGCCCAGAGAGACTCGTTCCCCGATGAGCTAGACTGTCTACAGGGAGGAAACCCCGTCCCATCAGACAGCAGACTGATTCACCTGGCACCAGAGAGTGACGCACATAATCTCATCAGAGTGGGTGGTCGCCTGCGGAGAGCCCCCGATCTACCAGATGACATTAAGCACCCGATCGTCTTGAACAGCCGACACAAGGTCACAGAGCTGATCATAAAGAAATACGACGAGGATGTGCACCACGCAGGAGCAGAGAGAGTCTTTGCGGAGATCAGACGTCGTTATTGGATATTACAAGGGAGAGAAGCAGTACGGCGCTTCCAGCGAACCTGTCTAGACTGCCGTAAGTGGCGCGCGCAGCCCAGCATACCACGGATGGCTGACCTACCCCCCTGTCGCCTCCGAATCGGCGACAAGCCATTCCACTCCACAGGCATGGACTGTTTTGGCCCGTTGTATATAAAGAGAGGAAGAGGCATCGAGAAGCGGTGGGGTATTGTATTCAAATGCATGACCACCAGAGCGATACATATCGAGCTCCTTCCGACCATGAGCACAGACTCATTCCTTATGGCCTTCCGGAGATTCATATCACGGAAAGGACAACCGTCTACATTGTTGTCTGATCACGGGACCAACTTCAAAGGCGGAGAAAGAGAGCTGAGAGAGAGCTTCCAAGCTATGGGCCCAGAACTTAAGACCCACCTCGCTCCAGCCCAGGTTGACTTCCAGTTTAATCCCCCGAACGCACCCCACTTCGGTGGAACCTGGGAACGAGAAGTACGTTCTATAAAGACAGCCCTGTATGCCGTACTCGGAGCCCAGACTGTGGCAGAGGAAGTCCTAATGACAGTCCTCACGGAGATCGAGGGAGTATTGAACTCAAAGCCCCTCGGTTACGTCTCCAGTGATGTAGCAGATGTCGACCCAGTCACCCCCAACACACTCCTAATGGGGCGGCTGGACCCCGCGCTACCCCAGACAATGTACAGGCCCGAAGAAGCGAACGGCCGAAGAATGTGGAGGTACAGCCAAGTACTAGCTGACAAGTTTTGGAGCAGCTTCCTACTTCACTACCTACCGTCTCTACAGACCCGCCAGAAGTGGGTAAAAGAGAGAGACAATTTGACAGAAGGAACAGTCGTCATGATAGTTGACCAGTCACTCCCCAGAGCTATGTGGCCGGCTGGCCGCGTAAGCAAAGTGATCACCGGTGCCGATGGCAAGGTCCGAGCAGCTGAAGTACTCGTCCAAGGGCGCACCTACACACGGCCCGTGGCGAGGCTCATAGAACTGCCCCGACTCCCAGATACTATCGATGATGACCATGACCCTATGACTTTGTGAGTTGACTGACCTTACAGCGGACCTTGAGTGGAAGACAGTGCGGTTAATCTGTCTCTGCTTAGCTAATTAGGTGGGACTAATTAGGGGGCGGCTGTTGTGAAGGATCAGATTAAACCGAATATGTATATTTATTTATATATATATATTTAATTGTATTTGTATATCGTTTGATATCCCCTGTATATTCCTTGTACAATATGCATTGAATATCCCCGTTTCTACTAAACAGCCCATAATAGTTTCATTCTACCATTGGACGAGAACCTGGCGCCAGGTTGCCATACCCCTAGGTCCAAGTTCAATCGTACCGCCTAACATGTCGAGGCAACCCCCGGTTCCGCGCAGTAATATGCCGGGCGAAATACGTGTGGTACTATTTGTTCATAGCGCATATATATATGGCGCTCGTAAAGTAGAACTTTCTTTTAGTCCAGTTCTTTACCCTCCAACAGAGTGACAGACGCAAAAGCCTCCCCACGAAGCACGTGCGGTGTAGTAGGGCCTACTTGGCCCAGAATAGGCATTGAGATATCGTGTAGATTAATAGTTGAATGGTCATAGTTTGGCACCATACCGTCGAGTTGGACGTATTCTATTAAGCTAATAATAGTCTATTTATGTATGGTGCATCGTTCGGTTCGAGTTCTACAGTTATCAGTACCCCCATCGTTCCTGACGTTATCTGGACGCTTATCCAGGCTGGTCAGACCCCTAGTGGTGATTGCATCCGAGGAGCTCCGGGTCAAGAGCGACTGGACCTGTATATTGGATTACTCTACCCGACGACGGCGAGCCTTCCACGGCTCTTGGATTATGCTTTGTGTGCTTTGGTTATTCCATGGATAAAGGCCAACACTGTCGAGTGTTGGAATTACCCCCCGGAGAGGACTACAGGTGAGGCGGCGCTCTACACGTGAGGTCGCACCACGTCTCTCCATTGTGGACCGGCAGATACCGTTCCACAGAGGGTCCAGCTGTATTCGTCTGCGGCCCGAGGTTCTGTGGGCACTGTGTCTAAGACTTTGGATTCTCCCAAGACACCATCGGCCAGATGGGATACCGCCAGCGGCTTCTCTAACCCCTCCCTCCTACTGTCTTACAACCAGCGGGACACCCCCCCCCCCCTTAGTGTATCCAGCTATAATTATTTAAGTACCATCGCTATCGTTTCCTAAATATTCCAGGTTGTATACTTACTCCCTGCGCAACCAGAGATTGGACATTCAATGTTGATTTACCTACGAATACTCATTTGCCATAAAAGTGCATACTCAACATTTCAAATCATAAATGTAATTAAGTGAATGTTGTATACACCCTTTGCTGTATTAAATATTCGATTTGGTCCATTTGTGTTGGTTCGTTTCATCAGGTGGGAAAGTGTTCATCATACTTATATCTTGTACTGGGTGGCCAGAAGTTAAAGTACATGAGGTAGTGGTATTAAATATCATATCTAACAATACAGTCAGGGAATTGTACCCCTCAGCTACAGTATGGATTTTGACTATACCTTGTAACCGGTAGAGCAGCTCTAAAATAGCAATGACGTCATGTAATCACAGCGCGACTATTTCACTCGCATTTGCCCCTAAAAATAGATAGAATTAGTCATAGATAATAGATATGTGCAAACTGGAATAAGTTATTTAGGAGGCTTCGCGCAGTGGGTGTGTCAACACGCAATTGTCATTTCATAATAAACATATCACCGCGGCGCACAGCAAGTTTCAATTTCAGTTCCTGGCATTTTTAACCAGTGGAGAAAGGTAAGAGATTTCCCTATCGTTTTTCTTATATGAATAAAACATACCTGGTGATCAACTACAGTTTGCTGTGAACATTATGATATGTGTGTAGTGTTCTGATAACGACGGCTGGGCAGCGGCAGTTGGATGCTGGATTTTGCGAGAAGCATGCATCTGCAGAGCCGCAGAGCTGGACAGCTGTGCCTGCACAGTGCAATACTCCAATTCAGCCATTGGCAATTCAGCCGTTGGGTGAGGGGCACTGTTGAGCGGGCCTGTGACCGGACCTGAAAGCGCCCCTGCTCTGCGGCTCTGCAGTTGCATACTATTGGGATTCGTTGGAAGCAGCACGGAGTCTTGACTCTGGACTTATTTTATTTGGAATATAGTGACTGTATACGCAAAAGTAGCCTAGTTTTAAGTTAAAATATTATAAATCTACATGCCTTGAGGATGTCATTCTTTATATAGCCTGCCTATCAGGCAAAAAAAAAAAACTGATACCGTGATATATACCGTTACCGTCTATGCTTCAAATTATACCGTGATATACATTTTAGACCATACCGTCCACCCCTACACTCAACCATTCGCTCAACAACAGAGCGAGTGGAAATACTGACACTTCCTCAAACGGGTTGACGTGGCGCGGGTGCCGACAGAGAGAAGGAGAGAGGGATACGGAGCAACGGGAGCATTTACACACAAACTCGACTGCGTGTGTGTGTTTTCGGGACGCATCTCTCCTCTCTCTCTCTCCCTCGTCTCGGAGCATTTACACACAAACCCGACTGTGTGTGTGTGTTTTCGGGACGCATCTCTCCTCTCTCTCTCTCCCTCGTCTCGGAGCATTTTCACACAAACCCGACTGTGTAGGGAAACACGCACACTCTCTGAGCATCTCTCTCTCTTTCTCCCTCTCTCT
Organism: Notolepis coatsorum; assembly: GCF_963971535.1. Classification (NCBI taxonomy): domain Eukaryota; kingdom Metazoa; phylum Chordata; class Actinopteri; order Aulopiformes; family Paralepididae; genus Notolepis; species Notolepis coatsorum. Next base: position 129,674,748 of record NC_140167.1, read on the forward strand.
GTCTGTCTCTGTCTCTTTCTCTCTCTCTCTCTCGCGCTCGCTCGTTCTCTCTCTCGCTCTCTCTCGTATGTATCACACTGTGTGGGTGACTGTCACTCAAAGCGCTTATGGGCGGAGCCCAACCCAAAACAGCTTGACATCTTGAAGTGGAAAAATTCTGCTTGATTAGAAATACAAAACAATGGGCGGTCAGGTGGCGTAGCGGAGATTGCGTTTGTCACCAACACCGGAGACGCTGGATTCGCATGTTCGAATCCAGCTCACAGCTCCGGCGTTGTCACCAGCTTGGCTGGCCGTTCACACTAATACAATTGGCTGTATTAGAGGGTGGGAAAGCTGGCGGGGTGGATCCGGGTCGTTGTAAACAAACAGTGACTCCTACAGCAGGGGTGTACAGTGCGACATATATATCGCACGTGCTACAGCAACAGCTGTCTGTGCGATGGATGGATTTACTTCAGTAGCACTGGTGCGATAGGGATTCGGTTCATATAGATACTCTTATTTTGAAAATCCTGTAGCGGGTCTCATTTCTGCCCACGCGCAGCTCCAGCTAGGCTCCGAAAGCTAGCAATGTTCAGGTGCATATGATACTCTTATTTTGAAAAAACTCTTGTGACAACTCGACGAGTCGTATCCGTGCTTCTGCAAGGAGCAGCGCGTTGGTCGGTTGGTGCGCACTGCTGCGTTAACACAGCAGTGCGCCTACACGTCCCGAAATAAGTCCGTGGTGTTTTTTCTTTCTCGCAACGGGTCAAATGCATCTCCCTCGTCTCGGAGCATTTAGTCCGCACATCGCCCGAAATTAACGTTTATGTACCATTACAATCACTACAACGTTAGCAAGCTAACAAGCTAATCCTGATCAGAGGCGCAGAGCCAGCAGACACAGTGTGGAAAGGGAAATGGGGGGGCACTCTCTCCCCTTCCCTGTGTGTGTGTGTGCGTGCGTGCGTTTGGAAAGACGATGAAGTCACTAGTCAGGACTCAGGACAGGAGTATATTATAGTAAACTGAGGATGGACAGATAATGATGATATTCAAATATAAACAAGTTTCGAGAGGAGTGGAAGTTTGAAGACAGACTAGACTACAATATGATGCGGGGGTGGTGAGTTGAAACAGTGTGTGTGAATGAATGAATGAAAACTTTATTTAACAGATTGCAGAATGGGTACAGTGCGGCTCAATACACACAATTGTTAAGGGGATGCAGACCAGAGAAAGACGTTTGTCTTGTTTACATCAGGGTCCCCCATTGTGTGTGTGTGTGTGTGTGTCCCAACCGACCCCACTTCTATGTTTCAATAAATTATTTGCATTTAAAACTATTAACGCTGACTCATTCCTTCAGTCCACTCAAAATTATGCTAATATTCCTTATGTTGTTTATGATATTAATTGAAAATAGCATATGAGAGTATCATAGTAATAATAACACATGGCGATATACTAAATGACAGCCAAACATGGCACTGCAACTATATAACACAAATACAATAGGCACATTTGTGACTGTTACAAATATAACACGTTTTATACTTGTGCTACAAGATTTTGGCCTGTGCTACAAAACTATCAACCTCTGTAGCACCAGTGCTATGTGCAAAAAAAGTTAATGTACAGCCCTGCCTACAGTTCGGTCGGGCGCCTGCTCAGCGCGGATAGGATCTAAGGGGGGTAGTGTGATCCTTCCACACGTTACACCCTCTCAGTGAGAGTCCGCGCTGCCAGGTGAAAATAAGCGTTGATTGGCTAGACGTGTGTCGGAGGAAGCATGTGATAGCCTCCACTCTCCCAGACCGACTGTGGGGGGTAAGTGCGCAGCGACCAGGAAGGGGATTGGGAATTGGCATAACGACTAACATTGGGATGGGAGAAAATCGGAGGAAAAAGGAGGGGGAAAAAGATCAATAAAAAAAAATTATAATAATACAAAACAATGCATATTTTTTTGAAAAAAAACTTACAGATGTGTTCCATAGACTCACAGTAATTGTGTAAAATGGCCCAAATAGTGAAATAAACAGTAAGATAGTTCCCCTTTAATTTCTACATACCTTTGTTTGTGCGCTATACCACGCTAAACATCGGCCCGTTTCAGAATAATCCAGACTGGTTTTCTAGATATCTAGTGAGATATAGTGTGTTTTGGGCGGTGTATGCGCAAATCTTGCGGCTGCTCGCCTGAAACCTATATTATTGCCAGGTCAAAGGAAAATACGACACTGTGATCATTACAAAAGCATGTTTTAGGATGGGGTTCGGTAAAATAGATGTAAAATAGACGTTACCTTTGTCAGAAGGTACTCCACTCTCGCTCTGAGTCCAAGTGTCTTGAATCAGAACAGGATCAATACATATAACGTTAGGTGGCCCTCATCCATTGTCTTCTTTGTCTATAGTCTGCTCAGGCCAGACTATAGACGGAGCCGAATAGGTTTCCTCATCGGCCGGTTTGACTATAGTATTTTTATGATTTACCAGAAGTGCTGGGTCCAACATAGTCTGGTGGAAACGCACCTTATCGTCCATAATCATCATCCATAAAATCCGTTTTCATAATATCCAATAGTACGCTCTAAGCGATCGCCATTGTCGAACGTTAGTTGGCTGTCCTTCTCACTACTGCTCGCTCCCTACTAGAGTCCCTAGTGCTTTGGGTGCTGTGGGGTGGCCCACACTAAGCTGGTCCATGCATAAGGTAGACGATACTGCCACTTGGCGGGATTCAATCGTCATTGCAGGTCCAATCCACACTCACAAGGCCTGCGCGAGTGTTTAGTATGAGAAAATAGAACAAAATGGTAAATGGTATTGTATATTTTTATTGAACTATTTTATCACACTTTTTACTCTGTCTATTCTATTTTATTATTTTTAGTATTGCTACCTCTATCTTTTTATGCTCGCTTATGTCTGTATTTTTTACTGCTGTGAAGCACTTTCAACTGCAATTTCTGTATGAAAAGTGCTATACAAATAAAGTTTATTATTATATTATTATTATTATTATTATTATTATTATTATTATTATTATTATTATTATTATTATTATTATTATTATTATTATTATTATTATTATTATTCCAGGGCATAAGATAATATATTCCTTTATTGATCCCCTTGGGGGAATTCAGGTACCATAGCAGCGGTACAGGTATGGGCAGGGTAATAGAAAGACAATAAATATAGGCAATGAAAAGATGTAATATGAATACAAATAAACAACAAATAAATCTACACAAAGGTGCAGATGGGGGTCTGTATACACTATCGGTCGTAATAAACACTGTGCTAGAGTCTGTGACTCTGTGACATGCCACATCATGTAACCTTCATAAAACATCTCCTGTAATACTGATGTGGAATACTATTTTCACAATCATACCTTCGTTCCCGGACAGCTCCCTCGGGGCGGACAGCCAGTACTGACGAGACCCCTCCTCCAACAGATCCTATACGCACGGCAACAAACCACAGTCGCCTTTAAACACACATCTTTCACACGCTGTGCCAGCCTCTAACCAGCCATCACAGAGTTCCCCATAAGCCAATTATCAATTGCACATGTCCACACCCTACACAAAGGCTATTTGGCCAATGGCGACCAAAACCTACTGAGCTTATCAATGCACAGAGAATCATGTTTTCCAACACTCCTAGATCTGGATTCTTAATGAGCGGAGAACAAAACCATGAACCAGCTCTAGTCCATTCACATTGTTCTCAGTCCACTATATAGACATATACTACCAGTCCTGCTGTGTCGAGATCACTCCCAGCCTGTCGGGTTCCTAAGAAAAAATTGAGAAAAGAAACAAAACAAAGAAAAACATCCCAAAACAACAATTGAAAACCATAAACAAAATTTGTGATCATCGCTTTTTCAACTCACTCCTAGAAACAAAATTAACCTATCATCTAGGGGCGTAACCACCCCCGTATATACTAAGAAACAAAATGAAAACTTCCGGCCTGAGGCAGAAATTGCTTATAAAAAACTAGGAAAGAAAAAATAAAATGAAATAAACTTCTAAATCCATTATTCATGATTGTTAATGCCCATCTATCAATATCATAAAAACCTAGGAAAGACTATGGGTCTTCTTAATTTCTTAATCATGCAGTCCACCCTTTGACCAATCCACTTATTGTTCAAGCATGGATATTTACTACTGATCACTATCTGAAGTAGTGTCACATCATTTCTCTGTCTAATATTAAATGTCTAATATTAACTGTTTAACCACCAGTTTTGGTTAGTACGATTAGCTCATGCACCTGTCAGCTACGCCATCATTCCACGTTAGTCGCACATCCATTTTAGTAACTTGCACACATAACCTAATCCCCTAACCCCTCTATATATTTTCTTTTCTATTTTTTATTCTAGTCAGTAGCATTTTTTATTCAATCCATTTTTATTTTTAATACCTATCTATATTCCTTATTCCGCTGATGCCCTCTGCAGACATGACCTTTGATAATGACCTATCAGTCCACATGTCCAGCAAACCTGTCCTTGTTCCCTCGGTTGTGGGGCCCTGCGGGGCCCTTGCCCTCTGGCAGTCTTTCTTTCAGCTTGCCCCCCTTTGTCACAGGACCTGGCCATGTGACCAAGTTCCCCACAACTCCAGCAAGCTAGATTCACACCTCTTTGGCCCTTTACTGGCATGTCCTGTTGAATGGGAGAGAAAGACACATACCTGTTCCTCTCAGCCGTTGTCCTTTGAGCCTGGTGTTGGGAGGGGCCTGAAAACTCACCCCGCCCGCGGCTTTCATCACCCTGCTGTGGCCCAGTTCCCTGTCCGGGCAACGGAGCACCGGGCAATCCTCGATCGAATGCTTCTATAAACGCTCTCTGTTGTTCTTGAGAGAGGCAGGTCTGCGTCTCTTCCTCCATCCCGGCGCTGGCGGTCTGACTTCCCGTCTCTGGGCCCCGCCTCTCATCTTGGCTCTGGTGTTGGGGGGGTTCTGAACAAGGGGGAGCTTATGGGCTGTGGACACTGTTCTTGATACCGACCTTGATTCCGCCTATATCCACCCCTTCCTCTGTGCACCCATCTAGGGCCTCCTCCTCTGTGTTGAAAGTCCTGATCACAGTCCCTCGATCTATGTCCGATATTTCCGCACGACCAGCACTCTATTGACCCTCGCTGAGGTCTGGATCCATTCGCTCCACCTCTTCTGTTTCCACCTCGTCCTGGTGACTGCCAGGGTGGTCTCCTCGGATTTTGTTGCGGTTCTTGCGCCGGACCCCCCTGTGTTGGAGGCAAGTTTAACATTCCAAGTCCTTCTGACCGGGTCGTCTCATGAGGGAAATCAGTCATATTCAAATCAATCAGGTTAATGTCACTGCTCAATGCGGTCATTGAAGTGTCTGCAGAGGTTATTTGCATCTCCCCACTATTGGCCTGACTACTGTTGGCCATTTTTATATTGCTTCTATTTATTATACTATGGGTTAATGAAATAGACTAATTGTCAACTCTCGTTTTTTGTTATCTTATTTTTCCTTCTAATTGCTCCTATCAAAGTTGGTGAATCTGCTCTATATTAACCATTCACGCTCGCTCTCATCCACTCAAATTTTACCGTTTGGAAAAGCAAGTTTCTCTGTATTTCAAACTATTTTTACAACCTTGAGTTAACCTCACTCACACTGGCAGAATTTATTGGTGCAGACAGGAATTGACAAAACGCTTAGTATACTCCACCCAGACTTTAACAGTCAATTGTTCCCCCGTTGGAGTTTGGAATCGTGAGAACTGCCTTTGTCTGCCCCCGAGTGACTGTGGAGAAGGAAAGGAAAAACATACACTTAATTAGCAGTGGTATTTGCTTCACAATCCATCATTATCTTTAAACATGGAAATGTTGCGCATCGTCTATACTAATATCACTTTAGAGAGCGTTAGTGCAATTTTCTTTTGAATTATAACGACACGGCCTTAGCTGTGCTCTGTCTGTTGTCCCATCGGAAACCTGGATCTTCCAATCCCTTTGTCGTGTAACTGCTTCACATGACTCTGAGGAATTCCAATTGCACATCAACCTCTCCCATCTACTTGGTACGTTGATGGTCCTTTAAACAATCAGAATTAGTATTCACAGCCTATCATTTCTAAACACTTGTGCTGGATATGGTAATTTGGTTGATTAAAATGTCTTCTTCCACTTAATGAATTTGTAATTCCTTTCTCATAAAATATTCTAAATCCTTGACCTTTAAATGACTATGTGTATATGTAATTATAACATTTCCTTCTATGTGTAGCTGTATTTATTTCTATCTGAGAAAGTCTAACATGTATTCCTATCATACATCGCTCTTTACACTATGTGGAGCTGTATTTATTTCTATCTGAGAAAGTCTAAAATGTACTCCTATCATACATCGCTTTTTACACCACATTATTCACATAATTTCGCTTTGACCCTTTTAACCTCCTTCCAGTTAAGAGTACCCTCCTCCCGTTCGGATGCACTCCTTGCCCTACTTAGATGCACCTCTCCCCGCAAGGTTTTAGGCAGTCCGTTACGACGGTACAACCAGCCTTAGCTGCCTTGCCCGCCGCTGGCCCCTCTCCCCCAACAGATCAGGTCTCCACTTCCAGGCTAAGGTCTCCTCAGGAACAGAAAAAGTCCCCTTATTTTACCTTCAGGTGCAGTTTAAGGCTGGGTCCCTTTCCAATCTTAGGAGAGACAATCCAGATTCCTCTGAATTGACACCCCTCATCCCTCTGCTTCCCAGCATTTTCTTTTCAAAAACACTGATCACAGTAGCACAACTCGCCTACTAACCCTGTATCGGCTAGTAAGGTTACTGTGGCCTGACTGTACATTGAGCCAGGTGCATTTATGCCAACACTGTCCAGTCACCTCACAGTCCCACTTCCTGCGTTTCTGTGACTATAAACAGGGACATAACGCTCTCCTGACCGGCTGGCGACCCAGTCGATAGCGACCTCATAGTCCGTCATCAAGCCAGGACCCCAAGCGGCTGGCTGACTGTCCGTAGTACCTATCAGCCACTCAGTTTAGAAACCGACGGTCTTGTCCCCATCCCGCTTGCTCCGGGCATGGAAATATTGACCGTTTTCGCCAGCCTAGCCTGTTCACAGCAGGAGCTGTGCCCCCTCCGGTGCACTGCCCTACTTCTAGGTGTGGACTGTCATCCACGTACCACCCTGTGCCAACATTACCTTACATGCGACATCAGGGCCGACTAGACGGTACCACAGTGGTATGTTAATTCATACCTCGTTATGCACGGAGGCCTTCAGTAACTCCTCAGCACTATATTGTGTGTTTAACGTGCGCCCAGACTCTTGCGAGCCCACTGCCGCCTGTTATGGACTAGAGGTTCGGGGAGCCTACCCCCTCCCTAATCCATAATTAATACACATTCCCCCGTTAACACCTAATTCCAGGTGTTAAATCTATGCTCCCATCTCACGAGAAAATAAATTAATTTTCAGTGACTCATATCACCGAATTCCCGTGGCTTGGCACAGCGTCCCACAACCTGTTCATTAAACTACAGGTGCAGACACTATCCCCACTGAAATCCCCGCAGACCAATGATATCCCACCGGTCTGCTATTCGCAGCCCAAGACATCCCCTCCCAGTTTGCAACCTGAAAAGCGAAACCCCGGGCTCCCCACAAGGATATTCAAAATTCACACAACTCTCAACCACCGCTGCACTTACACAGCACCTCAGATTCAAATTAACAACAGCAAACACATTCACCTAAATATCCACACATAATATGACACAAAGCCTAAACCCGTACCCCAATGCACCCCTCGACCCCCTGCGACCACAGTGGGGGAGTTGGGAGCTGGTACCCCCGTTGAAATGAAAAAAATATTACGCCCGCACCTGCACTAGAACTAGAACCACCCTACCATGGAAAAAGTGCACATCGCTACATACAACCGTGGCAGGCGAGGCTCCTACCACTGAACCACCAATGCATAACAAACCCCGGCACGCCGCCCCCATCATACGCCTTGCTCTCCTACCAACATCGCAACCGCAGGCGCAGCCGAGCAGAGCGACCCCTCATACGCAGGTCCATCAGCGTAGAGAGTCCCAAACATAAACTCAAAGCACACCTTGACTTACGGCTACACCATCATGAACGCCACACACAAGACAGTGACACGGAGCCTCTATCACACCAGCCAGAGTTCGTCCAAACGCAAAGGAAGAAGTACGAGTGCCATGCCGACCAAAGCGTAGCGCCACTGGTTCAACACGACCGGCCGCCACCCAGAGACCACATCATACGGTCCATATGCAGCCCCGTCAACCTGAACCCGCGTTGCCCCGGGTCAGCAGCGCCTCACTCCTCCGTTAAGTCAAGGGACCGGAAGGTGGCTGGAGACCCTGAGTGAGCCATAGAGTATGGCCCCACCGCCCGCTGCCATGACATAATTTCCCTGACGCTGGCCATCACCACTATCATCGCATCCGTCCACGACGCCATCACCATCCTGTGGGTGTTAACCAGCACTAGAAACCTACAGAAAATAACAATAACCAAACAAACCAGTCCACCCTTCACCCCTAAGCCAAACAGGAGAGAAAGAGAGGGCACAGAGAGCTCGCACTATTGTACACTCGCACACCTAACCCAGTCTAACTCCGCTGCACATCTAACCTGCATGAGTCACTAGGCCCACAGAACGAGCTTAACAATATAACACTGCAACCGAATATCAACCAGAAAGTTTAACCCAGAGCTCAACGCCAACCCCGTAACAAGGGAGAAAAAGAGAGAGAAGAGAGAGAGAGGGAGAGAGAGGGAGAGAGACAGTATGTGGTGAGAGAGAGAGAGGGAGGGAAGTGATGAGAGAGGGATGGAGAGAGTGAGAGAGAGGGAGGTAGAGAGAGAGAGAGAGAGGGGGGGGAGAGGGGGAGGGGGAGGAGGGAGGGGGAGGAGGGCGAGGGAAGGAGGGGGGGGAGAGAGAGAGGGGAAGAGGGGGGGGAGAGAGAGAGGGGAAGAGGGGAGGGGGGGGAAAGGGGGAAGGGAGGGAGGGGGGGGAGAGAGAGGGGAAAAGGAAGGGAGGGTAGGAGAGGATAGAGTGGATAAAGGGGGGGTAGAAGAGGCAGGAGGGAAGGGGAAAAGGAGAGAGGACGGAAAGAGAGATATTATGTCCATATATTACCTTATTGGCCGAAACTACCATAAATGCAATATAGTTTATGCAGTATAAGCGGCTAGACCTCTTATCAAATGATCCCACACTCAAATAATGTAACCTTACACCAGGACGGGAGCCTAAGACATGGCTCTTCCGCCCCCTAGTGGACTTTAAACCACACACCATCCCCACTGATCACAGCTCCCTCACACATTACACCAACCACCTAGTGCGCACGCACGTGTCCCCCTTACGGCCACCAAATGTCCTAACCATAATTACAGTGTCCCCAACATCATTAAAAGTACACCCTTACACTGTAACCCACACACGACACATCAGCATTAATGCGCGCAGTTAGGCAGCTTTTAGCCACCGCGAGCTACGACGCAGCGAACACATGACGCATCAACATTAATGCGCGCAGTTAGGCAGCCTTCAGCCACCGCGAGCCACGACGCAGCTGTTTACCACCGCACGCCACGACTCCGCGGTCCTCAGCATTGAACTGCCCCATTGAGAGAGAGAGGGAGGGGGAGGGGGGAGGGGAAGGAAGCCGGGACCCGACATCTCATTACCAGATTAAACTATACCACCAAACTACTACAGCATACCAATCTAATTCCACTAACAAACTAATCTTTAAAAGAAAAAAACCTCCTGTCTGTAGAAACACATGAAAACAAAAGCAGTTCTGAATGGAAACCTAAACCTGGCCTCTGCCGCCCTCTACTGCAAACCCAAACAAACACCACCCAGAAAAATAAATCCCTCTAAATGGACGCCCCTTGCCCCTACCAAGATGGCCACGCTTCTTGTTTACATGCCAAGCCGTATTAGTAGCACATCGCGATATATCCCGAGAGTCCCATCATGCTACGTCATTAGCACAGGTAGCTTAGCATATTAGCTTCGTTAGCCATTTGTGTGATAGCCAGCGCGGCTAGCTAGCATTAGCTTAGCTTCAATCATGACCCCGCAATAAACGTCCCCAAACGGCATATTGTCCCGTTTTGCCGCGCGGGCCGACACACCGCAATGTTAGCACAATACAGCTCCACCCCACAACAGAACTCTAATCCCCTCAAATGCCAGTGTACAGATTTAATCAAAACAAAAACATTACAACATACATTGGCCATTCCAAATGCTAGCTTGACCCCGCCGCCATTGCTTTAGCTGAGCCTAGAACGACTTCCGGGTCAAACTCTCCGCCTCAATCGATTCCTTATTTCATTAAAAAACGACCTTAAACCCACCGAATTTGAAAATTCTAACATACACTACACACCGAAATAGCCTCCTGACACTCCCGATCGCTTCCATACACTCGATACCACGACGCCCCGTCCACAATCAACCTCGGTCGCCTCCGTGGCTAACGTAGCAGCTAATGACGTCTCGATAGCCTCAGCTAAAACGGCGTCTTTCATTACATTTCCCTGCGGTCGTTGGTCACCAGAATTTCATAATAACACAACAATATCCTACACATACATGGCATTCATTCCTAACCACTAACAGACATGCTTCAAACATACATAATCAGCAATACACATTACCTTAATCATACGCTTCCATTCATTCACAATCATTCAGTATTGAACAATCCCAGTAGTATGGTAGCCGCGAGCCACGACGAGCGGCCTACAATATTGCTAGGTAGCCGCTAGTAGCATATAGATGGTAGCCGTGAGCCACGACGAGCGGCCTACAATATTGAATAACTCCTAGTAGCACATAGCACGCAGCTAGGTAGCCGCTTAGCCACGACGCAGCGGCCTACAACATTGAATAAACTTTAAGTCCAACATAAGCACTTATTTTTATAGCTCAAAAATATAAACACTTTTCATACTTGTATTGCTAGCACGACTTCTGGTTCAAAGTGTTTGTTGTTCGCCGTTTTCGAAAGGCTATCTTGAGCTCTTAGCTAGTCGATAGCTCGCCGCACTCATTTTCACCGCGCTTAAGAGCATTAGTACACTATACATGCACTGGACGTTTACCTTACCAACATCATATTTCCCCACGTTAAATATCTCGCGACCCGTAACGCACATTATCATATTGACGCCCTCTTTACCCTCTTTACACGATGGTTCAGCTCCCCGCCTGCCGTCGTTTGAGAGACGACCACGAGCGGAGATCCTGCGTCACCCGAGCCAGATGTATTACGCCAACACCGTCCAGTCACCTCACAGTCCCACTTCCTGCGTTTCTGTGACTATAAACAGGGCCATCACGCTCTCTGACCGGCCGGTGACGCAGTCGACCGAGATCCTAGCAAACGTACACACATAATTCATCCACTGTTCAGACACGAAAAAAATACCTCAACTCATCATGCACTTTCCCGGAAAAAACGACTTGGGTTTTCTCTGTCTATTAACCAGGATGCATCCCACCGGGCCTTTCTTAACACCAAACTACTCAGGCCACGATCAGAGACCATTTCGTCCAGTGCAGCCCGGCACTTCAATTCGCGAGAAGCATACTAAAAACGTCCCCGCTGGACGATTGAACCAATCAATACGATATACTGCGCGCTACGCACCCCAACGCCCCATTATCTCCCTCCCCGAGAGACACTCATGAGGTAACCATACATCTCAACCCCCGTTCGACCTGAACGCCCCGTAATTTCATCCATCACGGCCCCGTATTCACTCACCTGAACTCTTTGTAGATTCGCAGGAGACTGTCGTGATGAACCCGATCTCCCAGACGCCGATTAGCAGAGAGTCAGGGAAAAACATTTTCTGAGCGCCTCAGGACAAGGGACACAGCACCAATTTGAAGTAACAAGGGTCTATGGTTCTTATATAAAGAACCAGATCGTCCTACTCTGCGCTGTGTGTTGTCCGTTACTAATTCCCTTGTACTTAAAAAGACCAGGCATGGCCTTGTAATGACGGCGGAGCAGGATAGTGAAATCAAGACGATGAGAGTTTGCTTGTTCTCAGATGCAGCTTTATTTCAAAAGTGAAATAACAAAAAGGCTTGAATTCAAAACGTGCAATGAAACAAAGATACCAATTGAGACTATGCCCTCAAGCTCTTTGTTTCAGACTAATAAAAAGAAAGTTACTAAAAGAATGGTCAATGTAGGCCTCGGTGGCCTGGTGACCACAAAGGAGTCTGGTCTCTCGTCTGCTCCTTTGTTCCTGCTGCCGCTCCTTCTGTGGGTCTCTGTGGGGCTCAAGAAAGCGTGTGTGTGTTTTTCGTTCCTTCTCATTCTGTTTTCTGCTCTCTCAAACTGCTAGTTTTAACGATTTTACTCCTCCCCTTTCTGACCATGCTAGTCTTTACGTCATGGGGGAGGACTTATTTAGAAGAGAGAGATTCTAATTGGTTGAAACCCTAGAGCGGCCATTTTGAGTAGGCCTTTTGTCTCCTCTGCCCCTAGAAGAGGCCGGCTTTAATGTCTCTAAAAAGATAGTCTATATTTCTTAGTTAAATATTGAAGCTTCAACTGTTTAGCTCTTGCCCAGTTTTCCAGATCCAATGTGTCTTAATTTGAACTATATTTCTAGCCTAATTATACTGTGCAAAGGTGAAATAAGAGTCTAGTTTGGTCTTTCTTTGCTTAACTAATACCCTATGTAACTGAGGGGTACAATTCCCTGACTGTATTGATAAGTATGGTATCATTAAACCACTACCGCTTTATGTACTTTAACTACTGGCCATACAGTACACGATATCTAAATATGATGAACACTTTCCACAATGAAATCGGTTCCAGTCAAAGGTAATAATCAAATATTTAATGGAGCAAAAGGTACATAGAATATTTATCTTACATTTATCATTTGAATGCACTTGTAAGGCAAATGAGTACTCGTAGGCAAATCAACACTGAATGTCCAATCTCTGGTTACGCAGGAAGCAAGTATACAACCTGGCTCTTAGGGAATTATATCTATGGTACACTTAATGATATAGCGGGATATTCTGGAGGGGGTCCTCCCGGTTGTAAGCCGGTAGGGGGGGTAGGAGAGCCGTCGGTAGTAGACCGTCTGGTCAACGATATCTATGGAGACTTCAAGTACAGAAGACAGTGCAATAGACTCTTGATCCGCAGATGAATACACCTTGGTTCTCTTGTAGGCTGTAGCTCCACAATGAAGAAGAAGCTAGGCGACCTCAGTCTCTCTGAGCGCCGACTCAACTTGACTCCTCTCGGGGGTAAATCCAACACTCACAGGCGTCGGCGATTATCCGCTCCACAAATCACAGTACCAAAGCAAATATATATTCCAGCCGCATAGGGCTCAGCAGTCGTCGGGTAGGTAATCCAGTGTACATGTCCCTCGGTCCTCGCCTAGATCTCCTCGGATGAAAGCGCCATGTGGTCGGCCCAACCTGGATAAGACTCTAGATAACACAAGGAAGCGTTGGAGATGCTGGTCACTTTAGAACTCTAACCGCACGATGCACCATACACGATAGACTATTATTACTTGATAGAAATACGTCGCACTCGACGGTACAGTGCCAAACTCTGACAATTCAGTTATTAATTCGCACGAGGTCTCAATGCTATTCTAAGGCCAAGCAGGCCATACTTCACTGCACGTCGTATCGTGGGTGAGGCTTCACGTTCTGTTACTAAGTTGGGAAGAAGGGTAAGGGACTTCTACATTTACTTGCGCCATATTTATATGCACGGTGAACAAATAGTGCCACTCTCATTTCGGTAGCCGTATCCCTGAGCGGAGCCGGGGCTAGTACGGACATGTCTCGTCGGTACCTTTGAACTTGACGCCAGGGGCTGGTCCCCTGGCGCCTGGTCCTTTGTCCAATAAGAGAATGAACTATTATGGGCTATAGTAGGCTAAAGGGATATTCCGTGCATATGTACAAGGAATATACAAGGGATATCAAACGACATACAAATACTATTCAATATATATCCATAAATAAATATATATATTCGGTTTAATCTGATCCTTCGTAACACCCTATGTTATAAGAGTTGAAACTAACTTTCCTTAGAGGATAAATAAGGAGACAAGCCAAATGGTGACCTCCTGTTGTATTTGAATCATTATCCCTTATAAGCTAGTTGTCAGTATTTATGGATATTCTAAAGCTTGGTTCAGAAAGCGTTTTATGGCAACTTAGGTGCTCACTTTGGGTATGAACAATGCATGTTTCATATCATTACGTCCAGCCTCATTAGCACAACATAACTGTAATATTTGTAGTTTAATTTGAAGTTTCTTTAATGACTATATACGTACTTTAATTACTTGAATAGTGAAGCTTAACTCCTCAAACATGTGGTCTCTTCTACAGAGCCCACAGGATGTCTGCAGGATCTAACAGGCGCCCCAACTGCTTTGTGACGCTTGTATGTAAATTCGTTCAGGCAGATGGTATCAATGGACTCTTAGTGAAACCAACTGTCTTCAGCTGTTACCCTATTTTAAATAGTGTCTTCATCGGCTGTGTAAATATCACCGGCCTTTGAACTGGGGAGTTGGCCTACTTCCCCCAGGGGGAACAGAGGTTTAAATGCTAATCCATTTCTCCCCCAGGGCCACTCTTAACAGCCAAACCCCCTAGTATTGTAATGTTGTTCAGACTACTTATGAGACTAGACTACGTGTGGGTGTACTGATCATACCCTTGAACAATCTCCCAGTAGCTGTTGACCTGTGGGACTCAAGATTTCACCAACATACCCATATTTCCATAATGGTTGGACAGTTTGGACAGAGAAATCCACCACAATACTATTGCACAAATCCTACTTCCGCCTCACCTACAGCTGAGCGAAATTACTCATATTCTTAGGCTATGCATGCATTCATGCCTCCAATATATTAAAATTGTGCTAATTTCTCACAACTGTTCCCGTTTTAATACCGCCATAAGCTCTTAGACATTAGGCCTACTTTACAATACAGTGTGACTCAGTAACCATGGTGATTTTAGTTGCCAGCTAATGCGTGGTAGCTCGATTCATGTCCCTTCTAAGAGGTAAGAAGTCATTTCCATTGACCTCTGTCATTTACACAAGTTATCATTCAGTCACAATAGAAGGAGCCACAGTTCTCTCTAATCGCACCAGCTGTCAATTTCACCGGCAAGCTACCAACGCTCATTAGAGGATGTGTTGGTCTGGTTAGTGAAGCTGTTTAAGCTTCAGTGTGGTGCCCTTGAAAGAAAGAAAGAAAGAAAGAAAGAAAGAAAGAAAGAAAGAAAGAAAGAAAGAAAGAAAGAAAGAAAGAAAGAAAGAAAGAAAGAAAGAAAGAAAGAAAGAAAGAAAGAAAGAAAGAAAGAAAGAAAGAAAGAAAGAAAAGTTTAATTAACTGGATATACATTATGCATTACAGCATTATTTTGACATTATTCCTGGCTAATAGCAGTTGTTAAGCAGCAGCAGTTATGATATGGTACTTTATGGTAATAAAGACAGAAGCCTAGGGGGAGACCATGTAATTGGTTGTGTCTGTCTGTGTGTCCCTCCGTCCACAGATAATCTTGCAAACAGGGCCAATTTGTATAAGACGTTATTCATAGGCTAGACAGCAGGTCAGGGACTTGGTTTCTGGAATATTTTTCAAATTGCTCAACAAGTATTTTATTTTATTTTATTTCAATCATTGTCCATTGAAATACATATTCAGTATGAAGTTACACCTTTTTAATGCAAGATACTACACAGGTTCGCTGAGAATCACCTCTCTGGCACCTGTTTAGTGAACCTATTGTCGTTGATATACCTATGCATTAAAAACATTTATTAATTCCATTGAAATATTTAAAGGTTTATTCAACCCAAATAGTTTTAAAGGTTTATTCCATCCAATAGTGTAATATTGTGTAATAGTGTAATACTGTGTACTAGTGTGTAATAGTGTATGAGTGTGTGATAGTGTAATAGTGTGCAATAGTGTAATAGTTTAATAGTGTGTAATAGTATTGAATAGTGTAATATTGTGTACTAGTGTAATATGGTGTACTAGACAGTGTAATAGCGTGTAATAGTATTTAATAGTGAAATAGTGTAATAGTGTACCACGTTGTGTTACCACGGTGAAGAAGCAACATATTCCTGTGGTTCAGAGGTTTACCACCAAGGTTAAAAGGTTAATCAAACTTAAGAATACAATTTTAGTTTAATTAATTAAATACATTTAATTTAGTTAAAAAATTAACCATGGAGGTCCCGGGATTGTGAGCTTTTGTGGAAACTTGCATCTTAATGAGCAATTATAACGTGATGAGATTAACAGAAACACAATTCTACACCAATGCAATGAGATTCAGGGCAAGAGCTGTTACTGGGATGCCTGATTCTCTTCCCTACAGTCCTCTCACTTTCTTCTGTCTGTCTGTCTGGCATGTCTCTGCATCCTCTGTTCAGTTGGAGGGGAGCTTATGTAGTGTAATAGGTTTAATGCGGCGAGATCTGCTTTCATTGGTCAATATTTGCCCCGCCCCCTACACTTAAGCCCTGACTAACGTGTAGACTACTATGTAAGAAATGTGTGGCCGCTGCCTGGTGGAGATTTGCTCTCTGCTGAGCACACCTTTCTAGTTTGGCCGCTTGCTGTTTTAAGTGAAAAGTGACAAATTAAATTACCATAATGAGAGCCATACAGCGGCTCCTTTGTTTCCCTATTTGTTGTTTCCGTCACTTCATAACAAGGCTGTTGTTAACATGTGTCGTCTGAACATGCTAGGTCAATGAATCCCTGTGTTTTCCACTGATCCTCGGAGAAGTGTGACTCACCGCATCACGGGACGACATTCCTTCCGCTTCTTCTCACCAACAGCGGCGCAAATGAGCTCCCCAGTCTTTCCCAGGAGATCTTCCACAGTGTTGTGTTCCATATGTAAACATCTGAAGGGTGTTTATTTGTGGGTTTAAAGACTATCTCTTGGGGAGTAGGCAAATCCCCAGGGGGGGAACACAGAGGGGGAGGGCTTTGTGTTTTTCACAGGCAGTGTGAGTAGTGTGTGCTGCTTTGGGGAATGCCCTGCATGGCTAACAGTGTGTTTACATCAGAAAATGGATCATTTCATTTGTTTACTTTAAAAAATTGGATCTGCAGCGGTGCCGCATGGCGAAGTGAGAAAAGGTATATTAAGAGTTATTTCACTTGCTGCTTCAGTACGAGCCACTACATATTACAACTGGAGTTTGAATATTTCATATATGATAGGAGCATATTATTCACAATGATGACCCACCAATTCTATAGAAAGAATGCAACTGTAGGATGCCTCCCCTCGAGCTGTGGTGTTGTGGTGACAGATATTTATTATTTGTCAACAAAACAGTGGGCTGTTTCTGCAGGAGGAAGTGTTTATTTGATTTCTCAGATTTTCATTTGATCAACTATTGTTATGGATTCTTGGGAGTTCTGCTAGTGAGACCACACTAGTTCTACTAGTTCTACCCCAAGTGAGACCTGAGAGAATATAGAGAAGTGGATGGTGGATAGCCCACATGTTTGACAGTTACTACGGTTAGAACATACTCCTTGATTGCTTCCTGGATTTGGTAGGGCAGATGTCTAGAGGAGGGGTGGGGAAGACAGATGGTAGGTAGAGAGTTGAAGGGGTGGAAGTTGGGATGGAGATAGTTCTACTAATTCTATTTCTAGTGTGTTGAGTAGCCTCACCTAGCCTACTTGCTCCCTGTGTCATTCTGTAATTTTTGGAGACAAGAATGTGTACAGCAGGTCCTGAGAAATATGTGTTGTGGTACCGTGAGGGAAAGAGAGCTTCTCTATGGAGTCTGTGTTGTGTTTGGACGTTGATGAGTTCCCCCGGGGGGCTGCAGGGCTCTACGCTAACCTTTTTCACTAGGGGCACAGGTGCTCCTAAATAACAAAATTTAGGAGCACACAAAGACATTTAGGAGCACCCAAAAATATTTAGGAGCACAGTGAAAATATGTCAAGTAACGGAGTTTATTTTAATTTTTTTTTAAATAAATGTATATTTGTACTGTGCGTGCATGTGCAAACGGGACACATCTGTGCAATAGCACATACCACCAAAGTCACTGGCCCACTGTGTGCGTGTGTGTGTATCATCTGTGTGTGCAAATGGGAATGGGACAGACATTTGAACTATTAATTAAGTGATTAATGCCTACTATGGCAAAGTTGTAGCCAACAACTAGGCCTAATAAGAAAGGCAGTGATATTGAACAAAAAGGAGACACTGGCTTTACAACCAGGGCCATCAGTAGAGGGGGGATCTAGTGTTGCTCTTTTAGAAAAATAATCCTTTCAGGGTTGCCTATTGAAATACTGTACACCTCCAGTACAGTAGTTTGCGTGTCAGGTAGACCATTGATTGACAGTCGATTCTGCCAATTACGGCTGCAGCTGGACCCTATTGCCACACCGCTTGCACTCTGGCCGTCCGGCGCTACAGCTGGACCCATTGCCCACCTCTGCGGTTGATAACACTAGCCAAGTTAGCTGTACACACATACACAGTGGGCCAGTTGTAGGAGTGTAACAATGCATCGCAATGCATCGATCCTACTTTGCAATATTTACAAAACATGACATTGTTTTCGAACTCTAGCCATGGGGAAATGTTTAGCCAATTCACGTTAAATTTGTATGTCTTCCCTCCGGCTCCAGTGGGTGTAGCTTCGCTAGCTACAGTGGCTACATTGGGTGCTACAGTGGGTGTAGCCTCGCTAGCTTGGCCAACTTCGCTAGCATGCTGGCTAGCGTCAGTATCTTGGTTAACATTAACGTTAACCATCACCTCTGTAACATGAGCTGCCTCGCCTGACTTCTCATTCTCCGGTATCTTTCGCGCAAAATAAAAATGAATGGGCTTCGACATGGCTGTATTATTGTTTGACTCAGACAGTGACGCAGCCGCTGATCATTACTTTCGGTTTCCAGTCGCGTGACCACAGGAAACTACTGTGATTGGAACGTTTATGCGGCTGTGAACTGTGGGACTTGTAGTTTTTTAATGATTCTCGCAGGGGAGAAAAAAAAGGACGAATGAGAGGCTGTACTCTGCACTCCCTGGCCCCACTCGCACGCCGTGCGAGTACTTGATTTTGCATGTTCGCACGCACATATTTTTAGGGGCATATTTTAGGAGCAATATGGTCGCACTGTAGAGCCCTGGGCCCTCATTCATCAACGTGTTCTACGCACAGATCTGTGCTTACCCTGTGCGTACGATCATTTCTAAGCAAAGAGTGGGATTCATCAATTTCGATTTGAACTTGACTCCGTGCTTACATCTACGCACAGGTCAGACCAGGCGTACCTGGCGCCCAGTGGTAGAATATATTATTACAACAAGGAAATGAGCTTCTGTGCATAATAACACTGGCATGTTCTGTACGAACCGTAGTTCATTATAGTTCATTGTAAAATAGCAACAGTAGTGTAATTATGGTCAAAACCCTATAAATAGCATTTGGAATAATAGATCTTTCTCTCAGAATGAATGCAGCATGGTTTATATAGCGTTATCGGAATATACGGGGTGTAGGCTACTGACTGACTGCGCTCCGCGTAGCTTGATTGATTGATTGATTGGAACGTTTATTAACAGATTGCAGAATGGGTACAGTACAGTACAGCTCAGTACATACAATTGTTAATTGGGGATGCAGACCAACTTTCGTCTTGTTTACATCTAGGGCTGCAACTAATGACTAATTTGGTAGTCGACTAATCTGCCGATTATTTTTTCGATTAGTCGACTAATCGAAAACCAATGTAAACAACAATTTTTTTTTTTTTTTTTTTTTTTTTTTATTACCTATCTTTGTGAAAGTGGCTTCTCAGCTCTGGTCCAGCTGAAGACAGAGCAGAGGAACAGATTGGACATTGAGCATGACCTCAGAGTTGCTTGTCTACCATCACCCCAGACTTTGAGACTCTTGTCAGGACCAAACAACAACATCATAACATGATGATCCCATAGCAAATTAAAATAATGACTCATGAAACATTTGAATTTGGATCTTTAAGCCACTTTAAATGAAAATGTATTTGAAGAACAATACAGCAATCACTCATAACAAGATACATAAATTAAATAATACAAATTAAAGTGGAAGTGTACTTTAAATAACTTTTGTTTGCTGTGTGTGAGAGGAGTCCGTGTGTGTGTGTATGTGTGTGTGTCTTACTCTGATCGCTGTGTGAGTGAGAGGAGTGTGTGTACTGTGTAATTTGTGTGTGTGTCTTACTCTGATCGCTGTGTGAGTGAGAGGTGTGTACTGTGTAATTTGTGTATGTGTGTGTGTCTTACTCTGATCGCTGTGTGTGAGTGTGAATGTGTGTGTGTCTTACTCTGATCACTGTGTGTGAGAGAGAGGAGTGTGAATGTGTGTGTGTCTTACTCTGATCGCTGTGTGTGAGTGAGAGGAGTGTGTATGTGTGTGTGTCTTACTCTGATCGCTGTGTGTGAGTGAGAGGAGTGTGTATGTGTGTGTCTTACTCTGATCGCTGTGTGTGAGTGAGAGGAGTGTGTGTGTAATGTATTGTGTGTCTAGTCTGATCATCATCTCCTGCAGGGGAACAATGTTTTCAATGTCCAAAATTTGCTATGGGATCATCATGTTATGATGTTGTCTGGAACCCTGAGAAACCACTCTCACAAAGATAGGTAGTGCACAAAAAAAAAAAAAAAAAAAAAAAAAAAACGTTTATTTTTTTTTTAATTTTTTTTTATCACTAATCGACGCAACAATTTCTCGTCAACGATTTTTTATAATCGACATCGTCGATTATGTCGACTAATCGTTGCAGCCCTATTTACATCAGGGTCCCCCATTTTCAATTCATCATAAATCATAAAGCTCAACTCGTTATTATTTTGCGCAGACCGCAGAAACACGGGAACGTCTTGATTATATTTAAAAGGCTTTACGTTAAACGAAACAAGTGGAATTTCGAAGCTGTAAGCAGAATACAAGTCATATGAATATAGTGTTCTTCCCCCTTTTTACTGTATAAGAAAGAATAGAAAACGCATTGCAATGACACCATAGTGGACAGACTATGTATATGATGGGATTCAAGTTCGCGTTTTTGTTGATCATAGGCATGCTGTCAGAGTATGATATCTTCAAACATTCTAGAACATTTGTCGTCACAGATCATGTCCTAATAGAACATAGGCTATGGCATGGATCGTGATATTGTGTGGACTGTAATTATTACTGTACCGGTACCACCCATTGTGACAACAGCCTTGTGAGTCCCGCACACAAACATGATGGAATTCAAGTTCATGTATTGAAAGGCAGGCTACATCATACATGCAGTGAGATTCATTGTTCTTGTATATGATCTCTATTATTGTTTATATAGGCTACCCAATACTGACATCAAAATAGATTGTAGTATGCCTCTAGAAATCATATGCAGCAGGTAGAAAATTGACGGGAGATCCATCGCGATTTGGAATAAAATTGAGGAGAACTTTAATCCCTGGCCCTGGGTATTAATCAAACAACACGGGAAAAGGCAGTCATATTCCAGCACGGTCTTTATTAGCCGACAACAAAATAGATGCCTCTAAGAATCATATAGCCAATCGAACACAACTAATAAAGGCATTCATATTACAGCACGGTTATAATGACACACAACCAACGCCAAACAGTGGTCAACGAACGGTCTTTATTAGTATTTTGAGCTGTCCAGGCAGAATTGCAGCAATGGTCTTAGGGAGCCGTTGATATCTGACATCACCGTTTACAAGTCCGCCTTTTATTTATCCCAATACGCGATAGTGTCTTCTTGGTTCGACAGCAGTGAACAATCTTCGTGGAGTTTCTCAGAGTCCCGCTCGGGTCAGTCCATTATTTCACATCCCATGGGGGGTGTTTCCTCATTTTCATGACCATAATGGATAATCATGCACGAGCATTGACGGTAGAACAAAGTGGTATTCATCAACACGGAGGATCATAGAGCCTGTGTACGCACCGTGTGATGAATCCCGACTTCCCTGTGCGTACACTAGTTCTACATTCCGTGCTTACGTGTGGAAATAGAAATGTTCTACGCACACTATTGATGAATGAGGGCCCTGGGCTGGGCTTCGTCAGATGTTTGTTTGAAGCAGTGGATCAACGTGATTACATCTCCTCTACTCTGCTCTACGCTGCCTGTGTCATCTGTGATACATCAGCACCCCAAATGAGATGTGATTTGTTTCCATACTGTGTCCATTCAATGTCCATACAATGTCCATACAGTGTCCATACGTGAAATTTTACTGGAAAGCAAGGTATTGGTAACTGTAGGGCTACAGCTTATAGACAGTTTGCAGAAATAACTAGGGGTGGGAATCACCAGTTTCATCCTGATGAATTGAAAATGGGGGACCCTGATGTGAACAAGACGAAAGTCTTTCTCTGGTCTGCATCCCCTTAACAATTGTGTGTATTGAGCTGTACTGTATTGTACCCATTCTGCAATCTGTTAATAAAGTTTTCAATCAATCAATAAATCACAATACGATATCGATTCTTTGGACAACGATACGATATTTTCCGATATCACAAAGTCTGCCACGATACGATACGATTCGATTCAGGTGCCTGCGATCGATATGAGACGATATTATATGCCCATTTAACACAATCAGTAACATTTAAATCACCAAAAAAAAAGGCAATGGAAATATCATTTGACATTTTTATTTTTGAGCTCTTCCAGACATTTAAATGAAAAACAATCTATTGTTTTTAATACAAATAGACCTCCTGTTCACTGTTTTTGGTTCGTTTTTCTTTTTTTTCTCGATATTAATATCCTATTCACTGTCTATTTTGGCTGGAAAAGGCATATTGGGAGTCCGAAGGTGCAGTACCGGCCAGATCCTGGTAGTGGGGCTATCTCGAGAATGCAGTAACCCCCCTCCTTCCCAGTCCCTAGTGGACCTCTGCTGTTCTCTCTATAGGGCTCTGATCAGCTTAGTTTAGTTAGCTTACGCTAACGCAACATTAATTTCGGTATTTAACGCGACGTGGGCATAAAGAAATGGCGAGGATGCAAAGCATGTTAGATGCATTTGACGGTGACCCGTTGTGGGGAAAAAAATAACAGGCACTTATTTCGGGTCGCAAAATAGGCGGACTCTGAAGCAATGCTGTCTAACGTCTACACACACGGATATATTGTTGTTGTTGGGGCCGGGCGGATATGCTCACCAGGGGATTTTCAAAATAAGAGTATCGCAATATGAATAGATCTTTTTACGTTGCATCGATCCTATTTGATAATTGATAATAGATCGATATATCGATCTGGATCCATGTATCGTCCCACCCCTAGAAATAACCCTTCCTTAATTAACCACACACGCACGCACGCACGCACGCACACACACACATTTTAATACTTTATTTGGTTCCACAAATTATATTACATAAACAGGGAATCAAATGTATCGGGGCCAAGCAGCACTGAACACTTAAGGGTACACATAGCACCTCCTTCTCCACGTGGCTAAGCTGCCAATAATAGCTGAGACAGAGCAATATTTGGCAATTTGTTTGGCTTTTCTTTTAGACATTGCAGCAATTCTCAGACCGGTCATGGTGGATTTGTGTACATGGCCAAGACCTCCGAACACAAGTACACCATATCTACACCTATACCCAAGGTCAGTCATCACACTGAGCAGTGGTTGGTATTTGATATACTTGTCCCGGAAGGCCTGGTCCATGTACAGGTCAAAGGTACAGCCTACTTCTATGACCAGCACCTCTCCGTGGCTGGTGTCAACAAAAACAACGTCCGGTGTATTGGGTATGTTAGCAAAAACATCGTTGGTAAGGCCAAACCACTCTGGTTTCACTCTGGCATGTTTGTACATTGTTGCACTAGATGGTGATATGTTCCGTACCGCATCAGACACAATGTCCACAATACGGTCATGACGAGCGATGTACAGGTGTTTGTATGCATTACATCCGTTTGTTATGTGTGCAATGGATTCTAGGTGTTGTGAATCCTGATGGTTTAAACAGAATGGACTGTGAGTTTGAGGATACCAAGTGGACAGATTGTATTGGGTGGGTAATACCTGCAGTCTTGCTTTGATGGTAAATTTTAAAACATCCTCACCAACAGCGGCGTTCTTATACACTGAGTGTGAGACTGAGTGGTCAGCAAACTCCAAACAAGCTAGTTTGCCCTGTAGTCTGAGTCCACACCAGTGCTGCGGTAGTCAGATTCCTACGCGGAACTAGGACTTGTCCGTACATGTCGAGCGGTACGTTTGAACTGGGTCTGAGGGGTATGGCAGCCTGGCACCAAGGTCTCGACCAATAGTAGAATGGAGACTATTATGGGATGTTCAGTAGGCTAGAATGGATATTCAATGCATATTGTACAAGGAATATACAAGGGATATCAGGGAATATTAGAGAATATACAAATACAATTAAATATATATATATAAATAAATATATATATTCGGTTTAATCTGGCCCTTCACAACAACTGCGGTTAGGTGGCGTAGCGGAGATTGCGTTCGTCACCAACCCCGGAGCTGTGCTCACAGCTCCGGGGTTGTCACCAGCTTGGCTGGCCGTTCACACTAATACAATTGGCAGTATTAGAGGGTGGGAGAAGCTGGCGGGGTGGGTCCGGGTCGTTGTAAACAGCGACTCCTACAGTTCGGTCGGGGCGCCTGCTAAGCGCGGATAGGACTTGAGTGGGATAGTGTGATCCTTCCACACGCTACGCCCTCTCAATGAGAGTCCGCGCTGCCAGGTGAAAAGAAGCGGTTGATTGGCTGGACGTGTGTCGGAGGAAGCACGTGATAGCCTCCACTCTCCCAGATGATCTGACTGTGGGGGGTAAGTGCGCAGCGACCAGGAAGGGGATTGGGAATTGGCATACGGCTAGCATTGGGATGGGAGAAAATCAGAGGAAAATGGAGGGGGAAAAAGATCAATAAATACAAAATAAAAAATAAATATATATCTTATTACTCAATAAACCACAAAATTGAACCAAATTGAACTTGAAATATAAGATTTGGCACAATCCATAAATGTGCGAATTGGCTATAATAAGGTAATTTATAAGCCTGCTATTCTATATTCTATAATAATATTTCAAATTGCATTGGTCCGGATGGGAGAATTCAGTACTGTATGTACAAAACCTTCTGTTTAATCATCTTCCCTTTATTCATTTCATGTCTGGTCATTTTTAGCATGGTGTTATTGACTGTCAAAGATGCAAAGAAAAATCATAATTCATATTCTCCTTTGTTTCATCACAATTTAAGCAAGACTAGTAATAGACACAATATTTCTGATATACATTCACTGAGGTCCATAGATGTCCCTAGATACCAAGAATATGTAAATGGTCCTTGTAGAAGTGGATCAATATTCCATTTACTTAGGTATGTATTTTAGGCGGATTTTCAGAAAATAGGGCTCCGGGCTTAACACATTGGTCGCCAAGAACGAGTTATTCCGTTTTTGCCCGCCATGCGTTGAACGCCAAGAATGACTTACGCCGTTTTTGGGATCAATATTTCAACGTCTCAATACCGCCGCCTGGTGGATGGTCGGGCGAGTTACACTCTCGCCAAAACCGGAAGTGCCGATCTGTGCCTTGAGGAAATCCCTCCGGCAGTGATATCTTGTTACGTGGATCCAGACAAACACTATAGTGCATTTGGATCGCTTTCTAAACTCAATAATCGATATGATTTGGGCGTTTATTGCGCCATACAAACCGGAAATGGGTCTATGAGATTGGCGTCAAATAATTGGGATCTTTTTCCTCCAGTCTCATCGGCAAACGGTAAGAGGACAGTAACGTTATTTTCAGCCCGATTGTTTATTCATTTCACTGCAAACCATCTGATCAATATATCAACCCATACTAATATGTTACGCTTGGTACGCTTCTTTGGCATGATGGACCCAGATGGCAGAGTATAGATGAGACCGGAGACAGAGCGTGACGATGAACAGTTTACTAACACACAAGGTACATACACGACACAGGTAACATTTAACAATGACCGCGCACAGCAGGGCAGGACAGACAGGACTATATACACAAGACTAATTGACAAGACACAGAGGGTAATTTACAAACAAGACACAGGTGTGGTAGACAGAAACAATAGAGCACAGAGTACTGGGAAAACAATAACAAACAACCAGACTAAAACATAATTACAAACCACAGACAGGGGAACACAAGACTAACAAAGTGGAGACAACAGATAATAAACACAACAAACACAACTGACAATAAATAACAATAAGTTGGTGTGTGAGCTGATGCCAGATTGGCATCAGCCCACCGGGTGGAAATGTAGACTGAGGGTTATTGTTAATGGGAGGTACTTGTGATGAATATGACTGTCTGAGTCCTGGTCCCACAGGGCCAGGACCGGAGGAAGTGTTACAGTACCCCGCCCTCGAAGGTCGACTCCCAGGCGACCCAACAGGCCCCCCGGGAACGGGGAGGGTGGGGGGGACGGAAGCCGCATCGGCGAAAAGAGGGGGGGGGAGGATGGGGGTTCGAGGGACGGGGCCTGCGGGAACAGGAACGGGGGGAGGGGGCTGACGAGGAGGGCTGGAGCAGGGAAGGATGGGAGGAGGAGACGACAGCTCCGGAGCGCGACCTGGGGCTGGGGTCTCCACGGTGGCGAGACCCCCCGCCGAACCCCGAACCGGAGGCTCCCTGGCGACAGGACGCGGTGCAGGACCCCCAACCGGGGTCCCTCCGGCAGCGGAATCCGACGTCTTCCTCCAGGTCTGCCATGGTGGTGGCTCGTCTTCTGGAACCTCCCAGGGCGGAGGAGACCTCGACCAGGCCGGCGAGGAAGACCTGCGGTCCTGGAAACCCCTTCCCCTGGGGCTGTGGCGTCGGGATCCGCGCCCCGTCCCCGACGCTCCCCTGCGGACCAGGCGACTTCCCACCCAGGGATCCAGCACCGGGGTGGCCGCGGCGCAAGCACCCGATATCATCGGTGCCGCTGGCCCAGCCACTGCGTCCCATGGTGCCAGACCCAGAGCGGTCGCCTGGTCGGCACGCAGGACGGAAGCGCCCAGGATCCCGAGCGCGAAGCTGGCTCCGTCTCTCCTCTCTGCCGGGTCCAAGTTCGGCGCGGTCATTCTGTTACGCTTGGTACGCTTCTTTGGCATGATGGACCCAGATGGCAGAGTATAGATGAGACCGGAGACAGAGCGTGACGATGAACAGTTTACTAACACACAAGGTACATACACGACACAGGTAACATTTAACAATGACCGCGCACAGCAGGGCAGGACAGACAGGACTATATACACAAGACTAATTGACAAGACACAGAGGGTAATTTACAAACAAGACACAGGTGTGGTAGACAGAAACAATAGAGCACAGAGTACTGGGAAAACAATAACAAACAACCAGACTAAAACATAATTACAAACCACAGACAGGGGAACACAAGACTAACAAAGTGGAGACAACAGATAATAAACACAACAAACACAACTGACAATAAATAACAATAAGTTGGTGTGTGAGCTGATGCCAGATTGGCATCAGCCCACCGGGTGGAAATGTAGACTGAGGGTTATTGTTAATGGGAGGTACTTGTGATGAATATGACTGTCTGAGTCCTGGTCCCACAGGGCCAGGACCGGAGGAAGTGTTACACTAATATATAGCATGTACATAAAGACCCAGTGCCTCATCCGTAGCTAACAGTGTATTGCACTACCACAGGACCTAGCATGTCCTACCATGCTCTGTAAATAACTTATGTACATATACCGATATGCCCTACCCCGTTTACTTGTTTTATTGCACAATGCCATTCTATTGGATTCTATTATATGTTATTACTATTGTATTATGCACATCGTTGCGGGCAAGACCACCCGCATTTCATTGTATACTCGTATGCCGTGACAAATAAAACTCTTGACTTGACTTGACTTGACTTGACTAAATAAAGCTGTTACTGACGATCAAGGAATTATAAACGATCCCCCCCCCCCTTTCCTTCACGCATGATGAAGCATAATGTATACCGATCATATACATTTGAATTTTTTAATATAGCGTGTATAGGAAAGAAACGCCAACCGATAATCTATCATATGCTTCAGGGCCTATAACGACAGGTTATGTATATAACCTAGTTATATGAGTACTGGCTAAGCGTCCCGCTCTTAAGCCATAC
This sequence comes from Notolepis coatsorum, assembly GCF_963971535.1. Classification (NCBI taxonomy): domain Eukaryota; kingdom Metazoa; phylum Chordata; class Actinopteri; order Aulopiformes; family Paralepididae; genus Notolepis; species Notolepis coatsorum. The sequence goes on from NC_140167.1 coordinate 129,703,101, forward strand.
CGAGATATACCTCATCTCATGTACCTACTGTAGTGTACTCTATCAACGAATAAACCAAATACATCCATCACCTGCCAGGCCCCGCCCCTACTGCCGTACTATATAGTACTGGGCGTGGCCACCACTCACTCTTCCTCGGAAAAAATCGTTTCCAAAGAAAAGTAAAACCTTACAAAGGGACCCGGGGAGGACCATTAAGCTGCAGCACAGATGTCCTCCACCGAGGCCCGACCCAGCAGAGCGGCAGAGGCCGCCACCCCACGAGTGGAGTGCGCCCTGACGCCCCCAGGGAGAGCCAACCCGGCCAACGTGAAGCAAGGGCAATGCCCTCGCACAACCAATGGGACAGGCGCTGTTTCGACAGTGCCTTACCAGCACGAGAGCCACCGTAACAGACAACTGAACGGTAGCCCTGAGGCCCTGAGTACGGCTGAGGTAAACCCCCAAGCCCGGACCGGACATGACAGGTGAAGGCCCGCCTCCAACTCACTAGCGTGAGGAGGCGGATAAAACGCCTGAACCATAATATCCCTGGAGCGGAAGCACTCCGGATATTTTTAGGCACAAAGGCTGGATTAGGCCGCAGAGTGGCACCGCTATCGGAACAAAAGACAGGCACTCTGGCCGTACCGAGAGAGCACAAAGCACACCCACGCGTTTAGCGGAGGTGATGGCCAGCAAGAACGCAGTCTTGAACGACAGCCGTTCCAACAGCGCTTGCTCAAGAGGCTCAAACGGGGCCAAGGACAACCGACGAGGACCAATTGAAGATCCCAGCTCGGAGCCAAAGAGCGTTTCACCGGCTTAAGGCGTCAACGCCAAGCAGGAAACGTGCGCTTGAGAGAGGGCCCGCGATGACCAAGGAACAGGCCATGACGGGATACCAAGAGCTGGATCAGGACCGGGAACCACACAGCTGTGCCCCGGTCCGGCGCAATCAGGATCAAGGACCTGCGCTCCTCAACGTACCCGCCCCAACAACTGACCTAACAGATGTATGGGGGAAAGAATCCCAGGCGGCATGGCATCGGTCCCAGACCTGCCTGACTATGTCCGGACGTAATCCCCACCCGTCAGGGTGAGGACCGCCCGCGACATTACACATGTACCCACATTCACCCTGCCGGGGATGTGGAGAGCCCTCAGGCCGTGCAGATGGAGAACGCCCATAGCCTCCCTGTCTGTCGATATACGACACTGACGTCGTATTGTCCGTCCTGACTTGCCTCTCACCGGGTCTATTTCCATACTGAAAAAGCACCACCTCCTCCTGGGGTGAAGAGGCCAAGAGGGACCACGGAATGAGCAGATGCCCTCATACCGAGCAGGCGTATCACGGACAGCGGCGTAACCGTCCTAGGACGGAACCTCCCGAGCGTGTCGCAACACGCTCTGAGAGGGATGCCCATAGCACTCCACCCGTTGACTGGGAAGAGGAGTACTCTACTTCCAGTCTACAGCAACCGCAGGCTGGTAGGAACCCAGCCTGGCATGAGACCTGACGATCCACCTTGACCGCCAAGGACCAGAACGTCGGCAGGGCAGAATACACTTCGTAACCCCTGACGATGCAGAGGCCCCAGTGCGGCCTCCACGCACTTGGTGAAGATGCGGGGAGCCAGAGACAAGCCAAACAGCAGCCCCTCGTACTCATACGCTAACCCTGCAAGGAAGTGTAGGTAAGCCCTAGGACGGAATATCGGGGATGCGAACACGCATCCTACAGGTCTATGGAGGAGAACCAGACCCCCACCTGACAGTGTTCAACAGGTAGGAGACGATCCAAAAAATGCCGAACCTTCCCATGGGAGAGGTCCAACATGGGTCTGACGCCCCCCCCCCCCCCCCCCCCTCCCGATTTCTCAGGCACCAGAGAACACCGGGAGGAAAACGCCACGACGATGGCTTGCTTCGTCCACAGAGATCGGATCTCGTCGACCAGAGCTGTCACTGCTGGTGACCCTGACAATAGGGTCTGTACCAAACCCGAAAACGGGTGGGGTTGTGTAATACAAGTCCCGGCCTCAGCGTTCTCTCCATCCACCTCGACATATGGTACTGCTGTAGCCATATGTGATGATACTCCCAACGCACCCGCCGCCATGTGGCGCAGGTCCGCTAGGAACTGTAGATAGGCGGCCCGGTCCCACCCGCTGTGCGTAGCCAACCCTGGACCCGTGCGAGCAGAGCATTCCGTGTCGGGACATCTGACCCCGACACTACCCACGAGGCAATCGCACCCAAGGGGGGTCCCCGACAGAAAGGGCCGGTTTGATACGGGGGAAGCTGAGATCAGACAAAAGCTCCCCCACTGAACACCCCTCCAGAACATGCTGAGGAGTTGTTCTGCAGCCGGACATGCAAGGTGTGAGGCCCCCATAGCCCTGCAGTGATATTACTACCACCCAAATCACGTGCGCCTACGAGACCACTGCCAATCTTTCAGGAGTGGGAGGCACCAACATGATACCTGGCCTGGCGAAGGCGAGGTCGGGGAAGCCCGCACTGTGTGCCTCAAAAAGGTTTCGAGCCCCCCTGCTGACAACACTTATAGTTGACAGACGTAACACCAGGCTCAACCAACACAGCTTATGGTGTGGGAGCCGCTTGACAGCACAACATTCTCACGGACAGAGCCAGGCTCAGCCATCAACTGGGTGTCAGCCCCTGTCCCCATGAGAAACGAAAAGTGGGGCTGCACGCGCTTCAACGAAGGCACGCGGCCCGCAGCCAAAGGAAACAATCAGAGCCCCTTTTCCGCTGGTGTTGGGGGAGGGAGTGATCGGAGAGCGGGCTGCTTGCGGCAGGACGGTGACGGCTTGTATATTCCAAGCCAAGCTCATCCAACATGGCCGATCCCTCGGCCGCCAAGGCTGTCGGCCTTGTGGACACCTGTCGATTCAACGCCCAGGATACCTCTGGCGGGGGAAAACATGGCCGCCTGTCGAGGGCCTCGTCATCGCCGCTGACGAGGCCGTGCTCTCTTCTTCTGGCTGCGCGGTGTGAGGCAGTGTGGGGCCTAGGACAATACCGCCCGCGCTCCAGCGGAAGACCAAAATCCTCTGCTTAGAGGGGAGCCCTGAGCGGTTATAGCTTTCGGCTAGGTCAAAGCTAATAACGTCAACAACCTTGCGCGATGTGTCGATGTCGGCTGGCCCTCAAGGCCCCGCCACCAGACACCATTTTTTGATAGAAAAAACAGCAATTCGAACACAGTTACTAATTGCTGCCAATTCCATACCGTGGCGGTACAGGCTTTAGCAGCCCACCAGCCACTCGCCGGGCCGACCCACCTCATGGCGCCGGCCGGGCGGGGCACTGTTTCAACATGTCAAAAGCAAAGGACTGATGCTAACACGGAGCACCAGTGGTGGTTGCAACCAGCAACCTCCACTGTGGTGTGCACCATGAAGGGGTTAATGAATAAATGAACTAACACCACGAACATACTGTAGAATGGGCAAGCCCATGCACACAACGTTAAGGGGAGGCGGACCAGAGAGAACCAGTCCCGCATTCATGCATAATATTCACAACAGCACACCAGCCCTAGACCTCAGCCCATTTACCCATGAAGGTAAACAAAGCCCCCCGCACTACTCCCCCAGTAGACACCGATTGACCGTCAGCATGAATGGTTGAGAGGAGGGAAGACTGTAGTATAGACAGACATTCCCGTAGCAGAGAGACAGAACAGAAACAGTAGCCCAATATAGCATAGCTGTTGTGAAGGGTCAGATTAAAGCTGAGAATCTACATTTATTGTTTTATATACATTGTATATTATTTATATATACACGGTATATCCCTTTAAGCCTGCATTCGAATCATAGTAATATTCGCTTTCCTTATTGGATAACGCCATCTGCGCCAGACCGCAAGCCCCCAAAGTCAGGTTCAAAGGCGAGTCCGAGCATGCCGTAACATGCCCGGAGACAGCGTATTGATTCGAGACGAGAACTGAGGTTCGGCACTAGATAGCCAATTAAGTATATACTGCGGCAGGTGCGAACAGCAGCAGTTCGGTAACAGTGAAGTGAGCAGCAGTGCGTCTAACAGAGCGTTGAGAACCATGTGCGAAGTGAATAGTAAAAGTGTCAGATTTAATGCAGTAACGTCAAGTTCGACTTAGCTTAATGTGAAGTAAATAGTCGTTAATGTATTGTGTATCGTGCCAACAACAGTTCGTTCGTGTGTAGCATTACCCAGCGGTTCGTTCGTTTAGCTAGTGGACCTTAGCCAGTGCGCGTGGACTAAATACATTGGTACCAGCACACGAGGAGGCCTAGTCGGAGAACCTACTGGACATGTGCACAGGAGAACCGACGGCGGCGATTGCAGAACCAGTATTGGTTGGATTATATTGATTGTGGAACGTACTACCCGGAGAAGAGTATCGTTAATCTCCACTGTCGTTTGGATTTAACACCGTGAGGATCTACATTCGGGCTGGCCTCATGGACCGAGGCTAGCTGGCTATCATCGTTGCTATCGTGCAATTGGATTACAGTTATTGCTTTTGAGGCTGAGCTTTGGATTACAAGGACTGGCTTCTGTACGTGAATCCCCTTCTTCTTCAATTGATCAGACTGAGTATCCGAACATTCCTCTCTCCTCCAGACCTTACAACTCTGGGAGGAACCCATTGTCTCCAAGCGGTACCAGCGTTGCCCTCTATAATTTCCATTCTACGCCAGGCGGCGTTAGCCTAGTACCCCATCGTAGGAATCATTCTATTCCCATTGACTTATGCTACTGACTGACTTTATGCCTATTCTTCGCCATACAAGCGCGACCCTAATTCTCATATCTGTAACCAATTACTGCATAATAATAAATACCCTCAAATGATATTTCTTTGTCAGTGCCGTGTTATTATGAGTGTCTACCATATATTAGATGTACTGTCTGGCCAGTAATTAAAGTACATACCTAGCAGTGGTTTAATCTATCACAATCTTTAATACAGTCAGGGTTTTGTAACCCCTCAGTTACAATAGCGTTCGACGCTAATGTGGACAGAAAAACAGTCAGCTGAGCCACAACACTGGCCGCCGCTAAAAACCCATCCTGCAGCAGTATAGCTCTCATCAGTCCATACTGCCACCCGCCGGGCCGACTCGCTCTCAAGCATCGGCTTCCGGGTGGGACACTGTGCAACCCCGCCGGGGCACAGGATCGATGCTACCTGGCTACCTAGCCACGGCACACCCGCCCTGCACCCTGTTGTCAACCCATTTACCCGTAAAAAGGGTAAAATAGGACTCAGCAAAACCCCCCACATTAGCTACCGACTGACCTTCATCAATGAACCGGTTAAGAGGAGGGAAAAGCGGCAACATCCCACGGCGGGGAACATTAGAACAGTGCCCAGCATTTCAGCATTAGTGTTAGCATTAGCATTAGCATTAGCGTTAGCATTAGTGTTTAGCAGCACGCTCCAGGATCGCTTGGAAATCGTCCACTTCAGGGGAACGTTCACCAAACCATCCCGCCCCTGGCGCCGACACACAACTCGGTTGTGTAACAAAACAAACCAGCATTACACTAGTATCAATGCCTGATGACACAGGGCCTACCTGTGTGCGAGCCGGCTTTATAGCCAACCTTGCACGCTGTCCCTCGATCTGCTGCCACAAGACGAGGGAACATCAGAATAGACCCGACGTGTCATTGGAACATACCCCGAAGATTCCAGGGGTAAGCAAATCTCCATAAGCACTCAATATTATCTAAACTTTTCATAACAACTAGTTGCATAGGGTGTCATGCATCCGCTATGATGGAAACGAAAATAGAGGAAGAGTGAGTGGTGGCCACGCCCAGTACTATATAGTACGGCAGTAGGGGCGGGGCCTGGCAGGTGCTGGGTGTATTTGGTTTATTCGTTGATGGAGTACACTAGGTACATGAGATGAGGTATATCTCGGTATGGCTTAAGAGCGGGACGCGATGCCAGTACGAATATATAACTACTGTTTTTGGAATTACAGCAGAAAAGATTAAAAACATACTTATATTCTCGACGCTATTAACACAACAATGTATGAATGAAAAAATATAATGTTCCCACATCCTGAACGATAGATAATCGATGTTGAATGGGCCATATTAATGTCAATATAGCAATAACATTTAAAAAGTTATAGCCCTGCAAAGAAGGTACACATCTCCATAGGCTTTCAACGGTGGCAGACTGGGTACTTTGATGGGCACAACCCCCAGCGCCCAATGTGTTAAGAGGTTAAACAACAACATTAATTAAAATTAGAGCGTTTCAGTTCTGAGAGACAGGCGAGTAAAACATTTAGCCTTGGCATGTAGACTGGCCTTTATCCATAGATTAACTGATGTAGAATCAAGGCTAACATTGAGCTTGGCTCACACCAAGATACATCAATTCCAAAGATTTTTGAGAGGATGGGCTGGCTCATAAAATTGTGGACTGCTTAAATTATGCACATTGGTAATTTAATCCTGATATCTTGAATTTTTCTTCATTCGAGTTTCTGCGCATTGCAGCATAGAGTCCTGTGTGAGATCAGGCACCATGTAGGCCAGAGACGATGGTAGCATCTTATTCCACCATCTGATCCTCGGGTCCTGCCTCCCCCCCTCCACCTCCCCCATTGCTATGGCTCTCTCTTTAGCCTTGCAGATCCCCTCCTGTCCCTTCTGCACAGAGGATTAGCCATTAGCTGTCCTCTGTCTCCTCTGTCTCTGAGCTCCCCCCATGGCAGACCAAGGGCCCTCTCCAAAGCTCAGCGGTATGAGAGAGGCCCCCACGGGGCCAGTGGCAGGATTAGACGTGGCATGGGGGGCCTCGGCAGGCTACTGGCTGCCACAGGCTGGAAGGTGCCATTTCCTGAGATGTCCTGCCAGGGGCACACAGCGGAGCGGAGATGTGCAAGTGGAGGACAGAAGGGGCACCGCTGGGCCAAGCCCTCCCTGCCATGTTGGCTCAAGGAGCGGAGAATCATAAAGTAGGGACGCAAGGGCGAATATATGAGATGAGAGTATGCAGGAATGTGTGTGTGTGTGTGTTTGTGTGTGTGGACCAGGCTTTCCAGGACAAGTATATAAAATACCAACCATTGCTCAATGTGATAACCAGCTTTGGGTACAAGTGTAGATATAGTATACTCATATTCGGAAGTCTTGGCCATGTATATAAATGCACCATGAGTGGACTGAGAATTGCTGCAATGTCAAAGAGAAGAGCCAAACAAATTGGCAAATATTGCTCTGTCTCAGCTATTATTGCCAGTTTAGCTGTGTGGAGAAGGAGGTGCTATGTGGACCCTTAAATGTTCAGTGCGTGTGTGTGTGTGTGTGTGTGTGTGTGTGTGTGTGTGTGTGTGTGTGTGTGTGTGTGTGTGTGTGTGTGTGTGTGTGTGTGTGTGTGTGTGTGTGTGTGTGTGTGTGTGTGTGTGTGTGTGTGTGTGTGTGTGTGTGTGTGTAAAAATATATAAATATATATTTATATTCACCTTATGATTCTAAGGATCAATGATGCTTCCAGCTTGTCGCTGGCAATGGCAGAAGTGAGCGGGGCTCATCAACATGCACGTTGTAACGTTGGAGGTGGCTACCGTCAGCCTCCCTTTACCGCTCCTAACCTTTTAGTTGTTTTCCCATAAATGTAAAGCCATAAATGGTACTGGGTTAAATATGCATCTGGCATATATTAAATCCTTATAAAACAAAATTAAATGTTTTATTTGTCTATTCAATCAGGCTTACAAATTCTTCCGACTCAGTCAAAGACTGCAGTTAAGATAGCTGACTGCTGGTCACGTTTGCCCTGTCTGCTTTGATTCCTGGACAATGCAGTGGTTTTCAGTACTCTTTGTTTAAAGTGCTACGGCTAGCTAGATGTATGCATTACGAGTAGAGCTACACATGATGGCAGCAGTGAACTTCACCTAAACTGCCTTCAGTTCCCTCTTTTATCTTCTTCTCTCTGGTGTGATGAGCAGTATTGTGGTGATTTGTAGCTTATTGACATGTTCACTAAGTTGTGGTTTAGATTACGCCACTTCTCAGCCATGAAACCGACCACCTCCCCCCTTGACATAGTTCCCTCTGTTCTTCTCAAAGAAGTATTTCACACAACTGGCCCCAGCATCCTCTCTATCATTAACGATAGGTTATGTATATAACCTAGTTATATGAGTACTGGCTGAGTGTCTCGCTCTTTCGCCTATCGAGATATACCTCATCTCCAGTACCTATTGTACTACATGAACGAAAACAAAACACCCTTGCACTTGACCAGGCCCCGCCCCAGTGACCTCCCTATAAGTCTATGAGTTTTCCATCAGAAACCCCCCCCCCCCAAGGGACCTCAGGGCGCGCTAAAGAGCGAGACGCTCAGCCAGTACTCATATAACTAGGTTATATACATAACCTATCGTTATATAGTCGTACTGGCGAATCGCGTCTCGCTCTTTCGCCTATCGAGATATGAGGACAGAGCAGACGCGAGGACCGACAAATGTACCCCCTGAGGACCCGCAAGCCCTATACCAGGGGGAGGGGAGTCCCGTCACCCCCCCTTCCTAGCGAAGAGGGTGCGGCAGTCAACTCCACCCAAGTGCGAAAAAGAGGGAACTAGAAACCTCTAAACGCACAGCACAGGCGGGACCACGTGTGACACAACACCTTGTGGCCCACACCCACACATTCAGAAAAATATAACGCACATCCTCCGTTTGTTGGTGCTGAGCCAAACTGTAAAAACAGTAATACATAAGAACAAAGCGGGGCTCGCAACCACACCCACACATCCCTGCTAACCCACCAAAAGGCGGGAAACAGGGGAGGTTCCAGACCTCAGAACCGCCTGGGAGACAGAACCCCCAGTCATGTCCATGAGGTAAAACCTTACGAAGGGACCTGGGGAGGACCATGAGGCCGCAGCACAGATGTCCTCCACCGAGGCCCCTCTTAACAGCGCGGCAGAGGCCACCACCCCACGACTGGAGTACGCCCTGACACCCCCAGGGGGGGCCAACCCAGCCAACGTGTAGCAAAGGGCAATGCCCTTGCACAACCAATGGGAGAGGCGCTGTTTCGACAGTGCCTTACCAGCGCGAGAGCCACCGTAACAGACAAAGAGCTGATCGGTAGCCCTGAGGTCCTGAGTCCGGCTGAGGTAAACCCCCAAAGCCCGGACCGGACACGACAGGTGAAGGCTCGCCTCTAACTCACCAGCGTGAGGAGGCGGATGAAACGCCTGAACCACAATATCCCTGGAGCGAAAAGAGCTCCGGATATTTTTTGGCACGAAGACTGGATTAGGCCTCAGAGTTGCACCGCTATTGACACGAATAGACAGGCACTCAGGCCGCACCGAGAGAGCACAGAGCTCACCCATGCGCTTAGCGGAGGTGATGGCCAGCAGGAACGCAGTCTTGAAGACAGCTGTTCCAAGGTGCCTGCTCAAGAGGCTCAAACGGGGCCTCAGACAACCGGCCGAGGACCAATTGAAGGTCCCAACTCGGAGACAGAGAACGTTTCACCGGCTTAAGGCACCGATCTAAAAAGTGGATAAAAAAAATTACTGCTGTTGTGACATGGTTATGATGTTTATACTTGAATACGTTTGAAAAATAAAATGATACTTTTGTCAAACAGTCTGGAGAGATTGATTTATGACGTGATGTCATTTTGGGACCGGTACCGGTCTCATCGGGCTTAAGAGGTTAACTCCTGGACTATTTGCATAGTTTTTATCGATCTGACGGCTGTCGCAACCTACCTGCTGCCACAGGCTGACCACTGGTCTCTCCCGTTGTTGTGGGCTAGCAGCCGGACTATCAAGTCTATGTATATTCCTACGGGACATCCTTGCTGCTGGTGCAGGTTGAACTTCGTTGCCTAGGACCACTACCGTCCCCAGCTAGCTGCAATGCTATTGAGCATCTGGCTAGTTATCCAGTGCTGTGCATTGGCTAACAACAACTAGCACATGGCTAACTCCATCGCTTTCAACAACTCCACCACTCCAGCGTGCATCACAGCCATTGGACAGCTTGGACTTCTACGCCGACCCCGGTATATCCACCGAAGCACCCGCTAAAAGTTTGTGTACTCTCAGTATGGTCCTGCTACGATTCCTTCCATCTGGTCCCCAGCTGAACATGTCGCACCTGTGCAATGTCATCAGGACACTGGCGCACCTAGCTACCCCCTCACTGAGAAAACACAACACTAGGCCAGACAGGAAATGTAGAGTGGATCACAGTGTACTGCGGAGTTTGCAGAGACCTCCACCATCAGCTCTATTTCCTGCCACTATGGAACTCTTCAACACACAATCCCTCACAAACAAATCCCTCCTCATTCACCGCCATATTCTGGACAAAGGACTTGATTTTATGTGTCTACTGTAGTTGAAACGTGGCACACACCAGGGGATTACTTTGAACTAAATGAGGCCTGCCCCCCTGGCTATTACTACATGGAGAAAGCCTGCAGCTCTGGCCGTGCTGGTGGTGGCCTAGCCATCATTCATCGGGCTGAGCTGAAGCTCTCTTCCTTACCGATGCCTGATTTTACCTCCATGGAGTGTCTGGCCTTCAAATGCAAACCTCCTTACCCCATGACAGTACTTCTCATATACCGGCCCCCAAAATCAAATCCCTCATTCCTCCCTGAAATCTACTCACTATGTCAGCCAATATTGTCATCATTGGTGATTTACATATACATGTTGACAACCCCTCCTGTCACCTTGCAACATAGTTTCTGAGTCTGCTTGAGTGTCTTGGCCTACAGCAGCATGTTGAGGTTCCCACACACAACAGGGGCCACACCCTAGATCTGGTCATTACATCAGCCCCCATCAATAGCCTAAAGGTCTATGACCTGGGTGTGTCCGACCATAACTGGCTTTCCCTGACCATCAAAAGGCGTACTGCAAGTCCCTGAAAGATGATCGGTCAAACTTTTACTCCAACTTCATCAATAAAAACACTGGTAACTCTAAGCAGCTCTTTTCCACCATAAACCACCTATTGAAGCGACAACCATCTTCATCCACTGAAGCTACAGAAGAGCGATGTAATAACCTTATAGATTTTTTTAGATCCGCTCTCTGATGCCCAGCTCTTCCTCTCTGTTTCCCCCTGCATCTAACCCTCTGTCTGAGAGCTTACCATCTCTCCCATGCTTCGCTGAGGTTCAGCAGAGCCACATCAAAATAACTCTCAGAGGAATGAAACCACCCACCTGCATCCTGGATCCCATTCCAACTGCCCTGCTCAAGTCCCATCCTCAGTCCAATCATCACCCAGGCTGCTAACCTCTCCCTTCAAACTGGCCATATCCCATCTGCCCTCAAAGTTGCCATCATCCGCCCCCTCCTCAAGAAGCCCACCCTGGACTCTGCGATTCTTGCCAACTACAGGCCAATTTCAAACATTGCCTTCTTGGCCAAAGTATTGGAAAAGGTAGTTGCCTCCCAGTTGCAGGACCACCTCAAATATAACATTTACATTTACATTTAGTCATTTAGCTGACGCTTTTATCCAAAGGGACTTACAAGTTCTGTACGACAAGTCATCAGGAAGGGCACAACTCTATCAGCTGAGTAACGATGTTCATCAAAGCCAGGTCATCCCCCTCTCCCCCTGATGCTTGAAACCCACCAGATGCGGGCACAAGCACATTTATATTGGAACAGCTGTAAATAACTAGTCTATGCGAAGTCAGTCCCCGTTTGAAGATTTTTTTAAAAGATTTCCAGTTCCAGTGTTCTATTGTCCATTTTGAATGTATAACCAGGTATTATCAAATTAATTAGAATGTTAGAATTAATTTTAGAATGATGAAATCAGTGTGACTGTACTCCTGAAAAAGTATAGTATGGTTTATTTGTATTGGGAAAGATACAGACACATTAGCTGGTTGAACAACATCTATATGTGTGGTAATAATGCAGATATTGAGTGTATTTCTCTGAAAATGTGCGTCGCGCACACCTCTGAATCCAACCAAAGCGATTAAATTCGCTTCCCGCCCGCAACGCCTGTTAACATGGGAGCGAAAGTGAAGCGCCTCACGCCTGCCCGCCTCACGCCCGCGTCCCACGCCTGGTGGGTTTCGTGCGTGTGTCACAAATATGGGGGTTCGGTTTGACCCCCACCTGACCTTCAACATCCACATAAAACACCTCTGCAAGACCTCATTCTATCACCTCAGAAATATTTCCAAACTCTGTACCACTTTAACCCTGTCAGACGCAGATAAGCTTGTCCATGTCTTTGTCTCCTCAAGACTGGACTACTGTAACGGACTCTTCATTGGGATTCCTGGCAAGAGCATCCAAAAAGGATGCAATACATCCAAAACAGAGCTGCCAGGATCCTGATGAGAGTCCGTAAACATGAGCACATAACCCCCATCCTCCACTCACTACATTGGCTCCCCGTCTCATCCCGGATCAACTACAAAATCCTGCTGCATAAACGGACACGCACCCCTCTACTCCACAATCCTCCACCCGTACCCTCAGATCTGCAGGTAGCCTGCTCCTTTGGGTCCCCAGTACCAGGCTCTGCACCATGGGGGACCGAGCTGTCTGCTTGGTTGCACCACATCTGTGGTGTGATTTCTTACACATTTTCTTTCTTGTGCTGTTGTTTTTAATTTTCTGTTTATACTATGTTTTGAACTATGTTTTATTTGTATTTTATTTGTATTTTGTATTTGATTTTTAAAAAATATAATTTTTTGATCCACTTTTTCTCCTTATTTTTCAATTTTTCTCCCATCCCAATTTCGCCTTGCCAATTCTCCCTTCAATTCTCCCCTCCCCTGTCTCGAATGTTGCTAGACTATGCCTCCCACTGGTCGGCTGCAGTGAGGACCAAGCCTTGCATCACGTGTCCCCTCCGGTACACGAGGAGGCAGCTGTCGCATCTTTTCACCTGTACAGCGCAATCTCTCAGTGGCGAGGAGTAACGCGTGGGAGGCTCACGCTGCCCCCGATGCTTCCTGATTCTGCTGTACAGGCGCACCAACCGACCTGTAGGAGTCGCTGTCCACAACGTCCAATCCCCACCCACCAGCTTTCCCACCCCTAACACTGCCAATTATGTTAGTATGAGCGACCAGCCAAGCCGGTAGCAACACCGAGAGCTGGGCTCGAACCCAGCATCTACTGCGTTAGTGGCGAGCACCTTGCCCAGCCCTGCGCCTGATTAATTATTATTAATAATAATTTAGTAACTATGTTTTAACCCTGTAGCACTTCGATCCTAGTGAACGAAAAGTGCACTACAAATACAATTTATTATTATTATTATTATTATTATTATTATTATCATAACAATAAGACAACAAGGTGAGACAAAAGTAAGGATAACAAAACAATTAAAACACATACAACTTGATTGACAATGGTTGGAGATTTTATTATAAAACCAGAGACAAGCGCCTCTCTCTATCGGTCTATCTATCCTACATTACGTGCAACCAGTGCGTCTATCTGACGGCCCGTTCTGTGGAGCAGACTGGACTATTGATAAACAAATTTTCTATTGGTTCTCCCAGTCCACCATTTCTAGCATTTCCATTGGCTATAGTGACAGACATATATACAGTAGGTATATGATCAATAGATCGATACAGCGGATTAGATGCAGTCCAGAGAAAACAACCAATCTAGATATTTCAAGATTCTATTTTTTACTTCTGCGCACTGACAGAGAGATACACTACATTTTGAGATTACATTTTGAGATGACAATCTAAACAAGTCTTTATCACAAACGGATCCAAAGATATTTAATGTTTTCCAAAACATGTCTAGTGTTGCGCCCGGCTTTAGAGGGTTAAAAGCCAAATTGTGTTTTTAATTTAGTTAATGAATGTTGTTGTAATTCTTATATACCTAATTTATCACGTCTTCTTGAAGCGGATTCAGCTTTTTTTGCTCCGATTTGACTTCAGTTTAATTGCATTGTTGCTGTTCACATGTGTGATACCGTCACAGTCATAAAGTAAAGGTAAAGTTTGAATGGCTTACTGAACTGGTGTTTTAATTTGATACCACACTGCTAGTTTTCCGCACGTCGCAGCACTTTGCTCTCATCTGTCGGCTCCGGGCTGCATTTTTCGATCATCCAATACATTGTTTGAAAGTTGAATTTGCTGCCTTTCGATCATCACCACACTCAACCTATTGCGACTGCTTTGGGTCTCAAGTTACAAGATGAAATATCCGGCGAGCTTCATTTGACAAGCCGTTTCGACGAGTGACCATGTTTCATCCCCAGGCGCTGTCCACCGACTTTATTCATGTTGAGCAAGCGCTACATTGCACCTGGCTGCCTATAGCCTACCTGTTATTCACATACTATAATAAGCATTCTTTAGGTGGTGGTCGTTTCTCTGTTTGGACATTATAGCTTAAATATATAGCATAGCGGCATAGCCTATAGTCGGTCTGATATATACAGTATATAAAAATCATATTCTCTAAATAATCTGACAGGCCAGATATTATTGCTGGCGGACCAATTTTGGCCCGGTCTGTCTGTCTGTCTGTCTGTCTGTCTGTCTGTCTGTCTGTCTGTCTGTCTGTCTGTCTGTCTGTCTGTCTGTCTGTCTGTCTGTCTGTCTGTGTGTGTGTGTGTGTGTGTGTGTGTGTGTGTGTGTGTGTGTGTGTGTGTGTGTGTGTGTGTGTGTGTGTGTGTGTGTGTGTGTGTGTGTGTGTGTGTGTGTGTGTGTGTGTGTGTGAGTGAGATAGAGTATAGTGCGTTTATTCTTTTGCATGTACACATATATTAGATGGTTTATATTGGTTGATGTACTGTATATATAGACACAAACAAAGAACAAAAATCAAAACACATAATTTATGTTAGATCGGATATTGGCAAGTACATGAGACGGGCAGCCTATTTTTCCACAGAAGAAAGCGTCCTGCTCTTAGGCTGCTAGCGTACAATAGCTTCTATCATGGCTTCCTGTTCCTACTGTGCCTGCTGTGGAGTGTCAGAAATCAGTGTTTTAGCCTTGCATCACTCCATCTGCTCACTGATACAGGACAACAATGATACGATTCTAGCTCGGCCTGATGCCAGCATAGGCTACTTCCCAAGCACAGATAACACTAACTGCATAAACAGCTAGCAAGTTGATAAGGGCAAGTTAAGCTGAGGGAGGTTATTTGATTTGCTTATGAGAGAATGTGGATGTTTTCCAGTGTGCTGGTGCCAGGAAGAGGCCATGAAAATAGCCTAATTCTACTCAGATATACAAACAACTTGTTTACTGCACTCCGTTGCTAGATATGGATAGATATTACACCAGTAGGTTGAGTTAGAATGTAGCAGTGAGGGTGCTACTCCCCTTGGGTTTGAACCAACACAGTACACTCAGAGGCAGTCTGCTGATTAGGAACTGGTTGCAGAGCTCCTCTATAAACACAACGTAAACAGGTTAAATAACAGAAATGGTCAGTCGGCATGTCCATTGCCACTCTCTCTCTCTCTCATTCTGTACTGTATGTGTCTGGGCTACAGTCCCAGTCTCACTGTGAAATAGAGGAGAGAGATTAATCACACCGAGCCGCTACACCTGTGCTAATTAACCCTCCACACTGCTGCTGCACTGTGAGTCTCTCCTGACTCTCTGCAGGTCACACAAAAACCACACCCCTCCTCTCACACAAAGCCTTGCTGGAAATTGCAATATCTTGTGAGTTCCTTTATAGACCCACATTCATGCGTGCGTGCGTGCGTGCGTGCGTGCGTGCGTGCGTGCGTGCGTGCGTGCGTGCGTGTGTGTGTCAGTCATGATCCTAGGCCCGGTCCTGGCTGGACTGGGCAGGATGGTAACATTGGGCAGTACCCTCCACCTAACTTTGGGCAATGCCCTCCATCTGACAGTAAGAAGCATTTTGTATGAAAGTATTCTGTACTTCTGTATGACAACTATTAAAGAACTTGAACTTGAACTTGAACTTGACATTGGCCCTCGGCCTGAAATTGGCGCCCTACCACCCTCTAGTGGTCACAAACAATTGGTGCACGCTGCAATGACAGGTATCTTGACCACTGTATTAACAGTAATTAATTGTGTAATCAATGTGGTGTCCTGGTGTGTGCTGTCATTGTCTTTCCCTTCCCTGGTGTGATGTCATGCACTGTTTTGGGTTGTTAGGAGTTGCTTTTGTGTTTAGTTGTTCTTTGCTTATTGTCTAGGTGTTGTTTGTGATTCTGTGTTGGCCAGGTGTTCTTAATTGTTAATTAGTTGGGGTATATAGGGTTCTGTCTGTCCTCCCTTCGGTGTGGCGACATACCTCCAGTTACCCCCTGTTCCTATCCAAGTCGTGTCGCACCGTTCTCCCTCTAGTAAGTCTTAGTGTTTGTTGTTTTGTATTGTGAAGTTTGTTATGTAGTTTCTGTATGTTCCTTGTATTGCACTGGATTCTACAGTAAACACCCTTCTCCAAGCTTCACTCCTCGCCTCTGCCTCCTCCATTCCTTCCCTTTCTGTATTATTGCATTCTACCTACCCCACCGTGACAGAATGTCGCCACCAACAGTAACGAATGCAGCAGGAAGGGCAAGTGATACCATCACCGTTGTCCTGACCCTGATGGCCGGTGACATGAAGAGTTACTCACTGGCCAAATGGGGGTTCCTACCCCGGAAGATCGACCAGGTCGCCACTGAGAATCCGACACTGCAGACGGCGATGTGGGAGATGGCTGAACATGTTGCTGTCCTCATAGAGAAGCATAAACCGAAGGCTAGGGTAGCTAGCCTGCCGACTGTTCTCAGGCTTACGGTCAGCCTAGATCCTCCCACAGCCGCTGAGGCTGCTCGGATGTCCATCGCCGATCTGTCGTCTACAGCCAACATAGCTCCGACCGTTAGCTTCGTGCCAATAGCTAACCGGTCGTCCCCAGTTAGCACAGCTCCACTTGTTAGTCCCGCCACTATCGATGGCCAGACGTCTCCAGTGGGTACAGCTCCACCCGTTAGCTTTGCTCAGACAGCTAACCAGACGTCCACAGCTAACATAGCTCCACCCGTTAGCTTCGTGCCAATAGCTAACCGGTCGTCCCCAGTTAGCACGGCTCCACCTGTTAGTCCCGCCACTATCGATGGCCAGACGTCTCCAGTGGGTACAGCTCCACCCGTTAGCTTTGCTCAGACAGCTAACCAGACGTCCACAGCTAACATAGCTCCGCCGGTTAGCTTTGTGTCAATAGCTAACCAGCCACTCCCAGCTAACCTAGCTCCGCCCGTTAGCTTTGTGTCAATAGCTAACCAGCCGTCCCCAGCTAACATAGCTCCACCCGTTAGCTTCGTGCCAATAGCCAACCGGTCGTCCCCAGTTAGCACGGCTCCACCTGTTAGTCCCGCCACTATCGATGGCCAGACGTCTCCAGTGGGTACAGCTCCACCCGTTAGCTTTGCTCAGACAGCTAACCAGACGTCCACAGCTAACATAGCTCCGCCGGTTAGCTTTGTGTCAATAGCTAACCAGCCACTCCCAGCTAACCTAGCTCCGCCCGTTAGCTTCGTGTCAATAGCTAACCAGCCGTCCCCAGCTAACATAGCTCCGCCCGTTAGCTTCGTTTCAATAGCTAACCGGCCGTTTCCAGCTAGCACAGTCTCCACTGCCAGACTAGGCTCCAGGTTCAGGGTGAGCCTAGTATCTGAGACAGACCAGATGTCTCCAGCTAGCACAGTCTCCACTGCCAGACTAGGCTCCAGGTTTAGGGTGAGCCTAGTACCTGAGACGGACCAGATGTCCCAAGCTAGCCAGGCATTCTCAGCTAGCACAGTTCCCACAGTGAGTCCAGGGCCCACAGTTAGCCTAGCCCCCGAGGCTAGTATGGCTAGTAAGGCCTCCACAGCTGGTCCAGCTTCCACGCCCAGTCCAGCCTCAGCTCTGGGTCCTGGCTCCTCATCCCCGGATCCTACACCACGCCTCGCCGCCGAGACCGATCCGGTCTCCACGCCCTGCCCGGCCTCTCCACCTGGTCCGGCTGCCGTGCCGGCTCCCGGCTCCTCGACGGATCCTGGCTCCTCATCTCCGGATCCTACACCAAGCCTCGCCGCCGAGACCGATCCGGTCTCCACGCCCTGCCCGGACTCTACACCTGGTCCGGCTGCCGTGCCGGCTCCCGGCTCTTCGACGGATCCTGGCTCCCCGTCTGGTCCAGCTCTGCGCCGTGATCAGCGTCCTGGTCCTCGCCGTGGTCCTCGCCGGGGTCTTCGCCGTGGTCTTCGCCGTGGTCTGCGTGGGATACTGCTCCAGGGGTCGTCGCCGCCGCACCTCCGGTCCGGCTCTCCTGAACCGGCCCCGGGTCCGGCGGCTGGAGGGTCTCTCGCCCGGGATCCTGCTCCAGGGTCCAGCTCCCCTTCCCGGGCTTCTACACCTGTACCCACCCCCCCTCGTCGGGCCTCTCTTCCCAGGTCCAGCCCTCCTCGTCGGGCCTCGGTGCCCGTCCCCACTCCCCCTCGCCGGGCCTCGGTTCTCAGGTTCTGCCCCCCTCCCCGGGTCTCGGTGCCCATCCCCACCCCCCCTCGTCGGACCTCTGTTCCCAGGTCCAGTCCTCCTCCCCGGGCCTCTGTTCCCGTCCCCACCCCCCCTCTCCGGGCATCTGCGCCCGTTTTCAACCCCCCTGGCTGCTATGCCCCTCCTGGGTTTTTCGTTCAGCCTCCTGGTCCCTCTTCTTCGGGTCGTCTCCCTGGGTCCTCTCCGGGGTTCCGGCTTCCTCCCTCACCTGCTTATGGACGTTGTTTTCGGGGGTCTGGAAGCGTGTGAGTGTGTGTGTGTGTGTGTGTGTGTGTGTGTGTGTGTGTGTGTGTGTGTGTGTGTGTGTGTGTGTGTGTGTGTGTGTGTGTGTGTGTGTGTGTGTGTGTGTGTGTGTGTGTGTGTGTGTGTGTGTGTGTGTGTGTGTGTGTGTGTGTGTGTGTGTGTGTGTGTGTGTGTGTGTGTGTGCGTGCGTGCGTGTGTGTGTGTAGGGTGTAGAGTCTCTTTCAAACAGAAGGACCAGCTGAACTGATCATTGAGAGCGCGCTGAGAACAAGCTGAGAACGACAAGGAGGGTTCACTCAAAGTGCACTCGTGCTCAACCAATAACGGAGCAAAACAAAAAAATAATCAATAATCAATGACCATATATTCACTGGTCCCTGTAATACTATTCTAGTTATTACTAATGACTAGAGGTCCCTGTAATACTATTCCAGTTATTACTAATGACTAGAAGTCCCTGTAATACTATTCCAGTTATTACTAATGACTAGAAGTCCCTGTAATACTATTCCAGTTATTACTAATGACTAGAAGTCCCTGTAATACTATTCCAGTTATTACTAATGACTAGAAGTCCCTGTAATACTATTCCAGTGTCAGGAGTGGAGGTAGGTGAGTTCCAATGGGTGAAGGCAATCACAGAGACGGAGAGTGTTTACTCTTGAACAGGTTCGACTTTAATAGTAAGATCACAAGAGTAATTTCTAAGAGAGATAAATGCTAAATAGCACAGGCAGGAAATAAGGTAAATAGGAGCTTATTGGAGGTCCAGAATTGAACCGTCCGCGTTTTCCCCGAACGCAATTAGTGAAGACCTGACAATGAACAAGCAGAAGACAGGTAGGTTACATAGACACCAAATACCAACATTCCACACACACACCCCCGTGACAGCCAATCAGGAACCACCTCTAAGTGACAGCACTAATTGACAGGGAAAGGACAGGTGACAAGCCCAGTGACATATGCCAGGAATGTGGGTGGTCACCGACCTCAGTCGGTGTCCAGAACGTAACATTCCAGTTATTACTAATGACTAGAGGTTCCTGTAATACTAATCTAGTTATTACTAATGACTAGAGGTCCCTGTAATACTATTCCAGTTATTACTAATGGCTAGAGGTCCCTGTAATACTATTCCAGTTATTACTAATGACTAGAGGTCTCTGTAATACTAGTCCCATGTGACTATAGGCTTTAATAGCAAACACCACGCATCTTGTTGGCTGTAGATCTCGCTCTCACCCTCATTAGTTGACACATTAGGATTATTTGAAAGAAGAGAGAGAGGGAGAGCATTGCTATAGATGTAATCTTCCTGGCCGAAAAGCTTTCAAACTGTAGAAAAGTACATAAAGTACATAAAACTATGTGCTCTCCACAGTCTGGGGCATTTTTAACAGCTGATATATAAACAAACACTTGTGCGTTGCTTGTGTTGCTTAGCAACAAAAGGAGGACTTTGTTTTGTGTGTGTGAAAGAAGACATGCTGGCAAATTGGTGTTTTTCTTAGGGCAGTGTGAATGGGTCCGGAACCAGCAAAGCCACATTTCAAAATGCCATCCTTTTGCTGGCGTCTCTGTGTGATTAGGGCTAGAGAGACAGGTGTAAGCACCCCCCCATATGCAGCATATGTCCTAGCAGGTACAAGCCACAGGTACACACTTTTCCTTACAAAAGGTTCTTGATGAGCACCAGCGTGAGAATCACAGATACACAGAGAGAGAGAGAGAGAGAGAGAGAGAGAGAGAGAGAGAGAGAGAGAGAGAGAGAGAGAGAGAGAGAGAGAGAGGGGGGGGGGGAGAGAGAGAGAGGGATGGCTGTTTGTTGTTATCTCTCAGCTCATTTCTGTGTAACGCCCACTACGCACATGGTCTTCCAGAGCAAACACGCAGCACATGTGCAGCACATCGCTGGGAGAGTGGGAGATTAATTGCATTTCCAATGAGCATGCTGATTCCAGACATGGATGGCAAACGTGGAGGCTTGTGTTTGGCCTCCTGTGGTCCACATTCCAAGGGATGACAAGAGTATGTGATGCAGGAAAATAGAATGAAGGAGAAATATTGAGAGAAAAAGATTGTGAGAGAGAGAGAGAGAGAGAGAGAGAGAGAGAGAGAGAGAGAGAGAGAGAGAGAGAGAGAGAGAGAGAGAGAGAGAGAGAGAGAGAGACAGAGATATAGAGATACAATGTGTTCCAATGATCTTAAACAGTGAAGTCAAAATCTATGAACATAGACGACTGTCTCCCTAAGCTGGAAATCAACACATCAAGACTTGTTGGAGTTGGCCCAATGGCAATACATTCAGTGACTGACTTAGTTTGATATACTGTACATCCAAATGAGTTTTATTTAAATGTAGGGCTGAATCAGAAAATGTACCCATATCCCATGGTGTCCTGGGACTTGTTCCTATTCTCCCTGTCTGTGCAGCCGGATCTGCTCCAGGACTTGATGGCATCATCAATCAGATTCCTGTGTTTCTGGTGTTCAGCTTCAGGAGAGACTCGTTTGTATTCACAAATAGAAACCGAGCCGTTCAATATTATGGAAATGACACAGTGAATTCTATCCAGGATTTCCCCTCCATCATCAGGTGTGCGTGCTGAGTATGAATCAGGAGGACACACACTCGCTACCGTGGCAGACTTCCCAGGGCAGCTACTGGCTCTCAACCCTATCCTATAGGTCACTCCTAATCAGTGATGGGAATAACGGCGCTATAAGTAACAGCGTTACTAACGGCGTTCGTTTTTTCAGTAACACGTAATCTAATGGATTACTCTTCCAATCTTAATAACGCCGTTACCGTTACTGCAAAAAAATACGGTGTGTTACAATGAATGAACCTGTTTCTTTCATCAGACAGATATCTGCGCTGAGAGGCATTTCTGTCCTTCCTTGTTTAGTGGGCAGTGTGCAAGACAAACATGCTGACGATTGGCTGAGGTTGAGTAAAATGTCATGGTAAGCCAATCATAGGTAGAGGTGGGCGGGTGCATCCAGAGTCTGACACACAGCGCGACAACACGAGCGATTCAGTCAGCGTGAGACCGCGGGTCCGTGTAGTGTACGTTTTGAGCCCAAATAATCCAAAACGAATCCAACGGAACAACACAAGCGAGCATTCAGCGTGAGACCGCGGGTCCATTGTTGTGTTGCAGCGCAGGGCACTATACAGTAGTGGCTCTACTGCTGACAGCCGTATCAACATAGTGCTGCACTTCCTGGTTTAATAGCACAGTCTGGTGCTCAGAGATATATCTGTATGTCATGCATGTCTTAAATGTCATGATTAGATTAGTTTAGATGATTCGATTAGATTCTTACCGTACTTTTCGCACTATAAGCCGCACCTGAATATAAGCCGCAGCAGCTAAATTGAATGATGTGTACATATATAAGCCGCACTGGACTATAAGCCGCAGGTGTTTTCATGTTTAATTACCATATGTAAGGGTTTGTGCACAGAGGGGATTGTCGGGAAAGAGATGGCTGTTTGAGGAAGCTCCCATTTATTAACATTTTTGTTTAAACAGGAACGATAGCCAGTTAGCCAGCACCGGGTACAGTAGGTAGCAATGTTAGCTGTCATAACGATAGCCAGTTAGCAGCTCCAGGTACATATAGGTAGCAACGTTAGCTCTCATAACGATAGCCAGTTAGCAGCGCCGGGTACATATAGGTAGCAACGTTAGCTCTCATAACAATAGAGCCAGTTAGCAGTAGAGTTGTTCCGATACCGATACCAGTATGCTGGTATCGGTATCGGCGAGTACCCTCTAATTCTGCGCTCCGATACCATATGACGTAATTTATAAACAACACGTGCGGTATCCTCCTACTGAGAGTGAGCATTATAAAACAAACTTGTTTTTAATCGACCGTGAATTAAAGTGTCAATGCTGTTTGTCATTTTAACAGAAGATACTTTCTTAAATGCCATCGTCCCGACAGAGCGGTGTGACGGGGAGCTCTGATGTGTTTGCTTCTGGTGTTATTAGCATTAGCTGAAGCGCTAGCTGAAAAGCTAGTTTTAGCTTAATGTTACCTTGGCTAAAGTTGGGACTATTCATAATCCAGCAATAATGGCTGCAGACCTGCAAGCAAAGTACAGCAAGTTGGCAAAGGAGTATTCCAAGGTAAATCCCTTTTTCACCAGTAACGTTATATTGTCGTTTCCATCTAACCTAGCTCGCGTTAACTGCTAGCTCATGCTAACATGGCTAACTGATCAACCTCTCCCACACATGCACGCAATTAATGACATAATGCGGACATCCATGATACCGGTGACAATGTTTAGCTTTTAGTGCCAAATGATAAGAGTCTGAGGCGGAGTCTCAAAAGAGAATGTTGAATATTTATTGTGCATTAAAAATCACAACAGAGCCTCTGCTACTATAGTAGCTAACCTAAACGGAGCCGACTGGATAGGAAGTGCAACAACATGTAACCTCCGTGCAGAATCAAAGTCACAACAACCTTTCCGTGGGTGAACTCATTGAGCATAGTTGTATAATACTATAATCTATACAATCACCTGTTGTTGAATAAATACCATTACTTTATAGTTATTACAAAAAAACAGTATATATAAAACGGTAGCTGTAAAAATAAAAAAAATTCAAATGTTTTTAATTTATATAATACATTTTTATATATATATTTTTTTTTAATGTATGCGCTGGTATCGGATCAGTATCAGTATCGGCCGATACCCAAAGCTTAGGTATCGGAATCGGATCGGGAAGGAAAAAATGGTATCGGAACATCTCTAGTTAGCAGCTCCAGGTACATATAGGTAGCAACGTTAGCTCTCATAACGATAGCCAGTTAGCAGCGCCGGTTACATATAGGTGGCAACGTTATCTCTCATAACGATAGAGCCAGTTAGCAGCGCCGGGTACATATAGGTAGCAACGTTAGCTCTCATAACGATAGAACCAGTTAGCAGCTCCAGGTACATATAGGTAGCAACGTTAGCTCTCATAATGATAGAGCCAGTTAGCAGCGCCGGGTACAGTAGGTAGCAACGTTAGCTCTCATAACGATAGAGCCAGTTAGCAGCGCCGGGTACATATAAGTAGCAACGTTAGCTCTCATAACGATAGAGCCAGTTAGCAGCGCCGGGTACAGTAGGTAGCAACGTTAGCTCTCATAACGATAGAGCCAGTTAGCAGCGCCGGGTACATATAGGTAGCAACGTTAGCTCTCATAACGATAGAGCCAGTTAGCAGCGCCGGGTACATATAGGTAGCAACGTTAGCTCTCATAACGATAGAGCCAGTTAGCAGCGCCAGGTACATATAGGTAGCAATGTTAGCTCTCATAACGATAGAGCCAGTTAGCAGCGCCAGGTACATATAGGTAGCAATGTTAGCTCTCATAACGATAGAGCCAGTTAGCAGCTCCAGGTACATATAGGTAGCAACGTTAGCTCTCATAACGATAGAGCCAGTTAGCAGCGCCGGGTACATATAGGTAGCAACGTTAGCTCTCATAACGATAGAGCCAGTTAGCAGCGCCGGGTACATATAGGTAGCAACGTTAGCTCTCATAACGATAAAGCCAGTTAGCAGCGCCGGGTACATATAGGTAGCAACGTTAGCTCTCATAACGATAGAGCCAGTTAGCCAGCGCTAGCCAGCACCTGCGAAATCGAATGCTAAACTGATGATATCAGGAGCTATCAGCAGCTAGATAACATTAGACAACGCCTCATGTATTAATAAACTAAAGTGAATAGTTTGTTGACTGGGTCATTTTGTTTAATGCTTCAGTTATGTTGAAAGAGGAGCTCTGAGCTGCTCATGCACTCCTCTTGCCGTAATGGTTTGTTGAAGTGGTTATGTGAGGCGGAGGAGGAGGGGCAAGGCGTCAAGTCAAGTCAAGTCAAGAGTTTTATTTGTCACGGCATACAAGTATACAATGAAATGCGGGTGGTCTTGCCCACAACGATGTGCAATACAGTGGTACAACATATAATAGAATCCAATAAAAACAACATTGTGCAATAACAGGTAACATGGTGTGACATCTCGGTATCTGTACATAGTTATTTACAGAGCATATAGGACATGCTAGGTAGCTTTGGTAGTGCAATACACTGTTACTGTTGCTATACTAATTTAAAGTGGCCTTTCCTTCTGGCAATAAGTGTGGGTGAGTGCGTCATGAGTGTGTGCCCGCTCATGTTAAAGTGTTAAGTGGCTGCTAGTGCACAGCGTGCGTGTCGTGTGTGTGCTCATGTGTGCTTGTGTGTGGATAGTTCAGTGTTCTGTGGCACTCAATGTTCATTGTTCAAGGCTCTGATGGCCTGGGGGAAGAAGCTGAGCCTAAGCATCTCTGTCCTAGTAGCTGGGGTTCGCAGGCGTCTGCCTGACCTCAGCAGCTGGAACAGGCTGTTATTGGGGTGGTGGGGGTCTTTCATTATTCTGCAGGCTATGGATTTGCACCTCTTGTTGTATAGAACCTGCAGGGGAGGTAGTGCAATACCCGTGGTACACTCGGCTGAGCGCACCACTCTCTGTAGGGCCTTCTTGTCCTGTGCCGTGCTGTTTCCATACCAGGCAGTGATGTTTCCGGTCAAGATGCTCTCTACAGCTCCTGAGTAGAAGGACTGGAGCAGGGTTAGAAATAAAAAAAAAATTCAAGGGCTTCTTTTGCCCCCCTTAATTGCTTTTCGGGGGCTTTTTTTTGTATTTCGGGGGCACAACATTTTTATAATGAAAATTAACATAAAGATTATAAAACATTCTTGACACTTTTTTTTACAGTCTTCGTCCCTATGATAACGTAATGTTAATGTCTCCATATATAGGGCTCTACGCTAACCTTTTTCCCAAGGAGCACATGTGCTCCTAAATAAAATGTTAATAAATAAAATCTAAATACAAATTTAGGAGCACACAGAAATTTAGGAGCACAGTGACAATTGTTCAAGTAACACACACACACGCACACGATGTGTGACATCATGGCTTGGTTTCATGTTTTGAGGTACCTTCAATTATCTGTAAATAATACATACATACTCTATCTAAATAGATTAAATATTATTGTCCCTGAGTGAGGGCAAGTTGTGTTGTTGTCTTGATATAATAACCGGTTGCCTCTGGATCAATGAATGTCTAATATTGAATAATATTATTAGATATTTTATTTTTAACATCCCTAATTCCAACAGTCAAGAGGCTTGTTTCAAATTGATGAAAAACCCCACACACGCAACGTTTGTGAGTATAGGCTCTGGCCAGATCGATCAATGAAATACGTTGCGCGCTCAGCGCTGTGGAATGAAGGAAATGCGCATCGGGATCGGATTTGGATGTTATTCTTTTGGAGTTGTGTTACAAATGGAACGGTCTTTCCCCGCCGAACACAAGTTACTTAACGTTACACAGGTCGCGCTATGCAGATGCTTAGCTTGCTAACGTTAAGATAGCAGTGTAATGCTTGATGAGAGCAGAGCGCTCTCTCTGTGTTCGCAGCACCTCTCAAGTGCCTGTAACACGCAGCGGGCCCCGCCTCCCTCCTCCTTGGAACAAACATTCCATCCAAAAACTGAATTTCAGTCCAGTTTCAATCTGAACTATTAACAGCGGAGCTGTTTTGTAATCTTCACAATCTGTCTCGCACACTGCAAGTAAATGATTTTTCCGGTTTGCACACACACATATTATTAGGGGCAATACGAGGGAAATGCTCGCACTGTAGAGCATATATATAATTATATATATAATTAGTAAACTGTCGGGGGCTTTTTTTGCCCCCCTTAACTGATTTTCGAGGGCATTTGGTCAATTTTCGAGGGCATTTTGCCCCAAGCCCCTGTTAATTTCGAACCCTGGACTGGAGTATCTTCCCCGATACTCTGAACTTCCTTAACTGTCTCAGGTGGTAGAGGCGCTGCTTCGCCTTCTTTACTACTGTGTCTATGTGTGTTGACCATGTCAGAGATGTGGACCCCCAGGTACTTAAAGCTGCTCACCCTGTCCACGGTAGCCCCGTTAATACTCAGTGGTGTGTGTGTCTCCTGCTGTCCTCTCCTATAATCCACGATCAGCTCCTTGGTTTTACCAATGTTCAGGAGCAGGCTGTTGTCCTGGCACCAGCGTTCCAGTACCTCAACCTCCTCCCGGTAGGCCTTCTCGTCGTTGTCCAAGATCAGCCCCACCACCACAGTGTCGTCTGCGAACTTCACTATGGAGTTTGAGCTGAACTTGGCCACACAGTCGTGTGTGTATAGTGAGTACAGCAGGGGGCTCAGAACACAGCCCTGGGGGGACCCGATGCTCAGGGTGATGGTGTTGGAGGTCTGACCCCCCACCCTGACCGCCTGGGGTCTTTCGCTCAGAAAGTCCAGTACCCAGGCGCTCAGGGCGGAGCTCAGACCCAGCTCGATCAGCTTGTCCACCAGTCTGGTGGGGACTATGGTGTTGAACACTGAGCTGTAGTCAATGAACAACAGTCTCACATAGCCCCCCTTCTGACGGTCAAGGTGAGAGAGGGTGCTGTGCAGTACCTGGGAGACCGCGTCGTCAGTGGACCTGTTTGTCATGTATGCAAATTGCATAGGGTCCATATCACTGGGGAGGGAGGCACAAATGTGGTCCTTGACCAGCCTCTCGAAACATTTCATGACCACAGAGGTGAGTGCCACCGGTCTGTAGTCATTTGGACATGTTGGGGAGGGTTTCTTCGGTACAGGGATGATGGTAGACATCTTGAAGCAGGCAGGGACCACTGACTCCGCCAGGGATTGATTAAATATGGCGGTGAACACCGGGGCTAGCTGGTTGGCACAGGACTTAAGTATGCGTCCTGTTATACCATCTGGGCCAGCAGCCTTCCTGGTGTTCACCTGCATAAATGCTCTTCTCACACTGTGTTCCGACAAATCTGCTGCACTGCTGCAGCAGATTTAGGAGTCTGATCTGACGGTCACAGAGCTGAGGGAGTGCGCCCAGTTAGCTGTAAAAATCCATAGATTAGCCGCACCGTTATATAAGCCGCAGGGTCGAAAAATGGGGGGAAAAGCCGCGGCTTATAGTCCGAAAAGTACGGTATATCTGTATGTTGTGTATGTCATAAATGTCATGAATTGAAAATGGGGGACCCTGATGTAAACAAGACGAAAGACTTTCTCTGATCTGCATCCCCTTAACAATTGTGTGTATTGAGCCGTACTGTATTGTACCCATTCTGCAATCTGTTAATTAAAATGTTCAATCAATCAGTATATATTTGTTATTTATTTTTGGTATAGTGCTTAACAAGCATAATTTAATGTTGCCCAGTTGTGGCCTGTTGAGGGGCAAAAGTTCCAAAACATCTATTGTGTTTGTATTTGTATGATCCACTATATAAACATAGTAATTAAATATCTACATACATGGCATTTGATTGGAGGCTAGTCTCACTTTGTCCCACAGCAACATTAAAATAGTTTAGATTAGATTTTTTTTAGAACTCGTTGTTTATGTAAAAAAAAATAAAAAATCTTGAAAGTAACGCAATAGTTACTTTCTGAAGTAACTAGTTACTTTTATAATTTGTAACTTAGTAAGTAATTTAGTTTTGGAAGAAGTAACTAGTAACTATAACTAGTTACTTTTTTTAAAGTAACTTGCCCAACACTGCTCCTAATTGACCTATCTCAAACCCTGACCTCTTTTCTTGATCCTCCAATCACAACCGTCACTTTCCTCAGAGGATTGGAGGATCAAGATCAGTTATGTTCATACCAGTTTAAATACCAGTTCCCCCCACCATACATACACACAACCACGCACACAACCACACACACGCATGCACGCACGCATGCACACACACACACGCACACACACACACACACACACACACACACACACACACACACACACACTCACACACACACAAACACACACACACACACAGACACTCCCCTATACCTAGCCTGATATGTCAGACCCATGGAACGTAAGCAAGCTAACTGGGTCTGAAAGCAGCACATTGAAAAATAAACAAATAGCTTGCCGGCATAAATGGCCATCAATAAAGTCGATTTGACTTACCATGTGATGTCTTGTCTCTATTTCCCAAGGCGCTGCTTTCTCCCCCCTCCTCCCTCCGCTCTCCAATCCAGGTTGAGGACTATTGCTCTAACTGACCAGCAGGCCATGAGAGATAGAGATAGAGACAGAGACAGAGATAGAGAGAGATAGAGAGAGAGAGAGAGAGAGAGAGAGAGAGAGAGAGAGAGAGAGAGAGAGAGAGAGAGAGAGAGAGAGAGAGAGAGAGAGAGAGAGAGAGAGAGAATGCATGACAAAGAAACATGTTTAAGAAGACACAAAGCCATGAATGATTCAGTCTGTTCTGCTTTATAGAAAATAGGTTGTCTATTCTCTGCCCTGTGCTTCCTGTTTAGGGCAGGCAAGGAGTTAGGGCAGAACCATGTGTCATAATGCATTAGTGAAAAGACACATTGGTATCTGCTTTAGGGAAGCATAGCCAGCAATACTTTCTCTGCTAAATAATAATATCCCTGAGGGTGCACTGTCCAACATACAAGATTCCTCACAGATGCCATGCACTAATTAAACAGAAAGCTGCTGTGCTTGCCAAATATTCTATATCACAGTCCAAGGAGGCAACTTCTGAGAACTATGATATGAGATTTTCTTCACGTCTTTCAGTTTTATGTACGATGGCTTAACTCTTTCAGTGCCACTCACGAGATTTCTCGTGTTTTTTATAGGTGGTTGCTAGCCACTCATGAGATTTCTCGGATTTTTTTTTTTTTTTTGCGATCTGAAAAATTATTGCATCACCCGAGCCTACCCGAGTATAGCCGAGGGGCGCCGACGATCACTGTGGAAAAAAGCGCCCCCTGTCGTCTCCCAGATGACATAAGTGATTTTGGAATGGACTCAATGAAAATGAATGGGGAAAAAAATCCGGTACTCCACATTTTCCAGTTCACTGATCCAGCCGGGGTTACTAGAGTTCATTCTGGAGCCTCAGATCCCCGCGGATCATGGAGTTCTACTGTATCGCGTTGGATCCATACACGTATCGATTTTTTCGAATGGTGATCAGGAATTGGAATATACCAGTTGGATACCATCTGATGTCAGGTAAGGACTCTATGTTATCAGTGGTAGGATAATCAGAGTAAGTTTGATGAAGTTATAAGCTGTTTTGTGAAATGTCTTCTTTCGGTTTCACTGTAAAAGTCTGAGAGGAAATCAACGAGGCGATTATCCGTGCGCGGCCGTAATGTGCGTGCGTGCACGTATAATATTGATCATCTAGCGTTTATTTGAAAACGATTCATAAAAAGGCTGACGAATATCAACGTTGTGGAATATTCCACTAAAAGACGATTTTCATAGAATGCTCCAGAATGAGCTGTTTTTTATATCAAAACGGGGGCTTTTCTAACTGCTCTGAAACGGCAACGACGCGATAAAAAAAAAATCTGCCTTCACAGCACTGACTGGAAAATAGTCTTTGATAATGCGATGGGCAGATTAGACACATAGCCATAATTTAAAACATAGATTAGGCAATATTAACGTTAACATTGGCGCCGATGGTGGCATTCAAGCGGTAAAACGGAAAACCAGGCGTGGCACTGAAAGAGTTAATTGGCTCTGAATCTCATCTCTCCCAATCTTGTTATTTTCCATTCATAGTAATGCAAACAGTGGGGATTAGTACACGGTGTGGAGCACAACTGTTCCAACTTCAATGTCACGCTCGCCTCAACAGATTCAAGGAAAGACTAGCAAACAAACTTTCCACCAGTGGAAAAGCCAGACCCTTTTAAGGCTCCCCTTTAAATTATTTATGCCCTAAAAACGTTTTTTCCCAAAACAAAAAAAGTAAGAAAGTAGTTAGTGCGAAGGTAGTGATTTCATATGAAACCAGACAACATTGCACCTTACCTTAACACATTGGCGACCACGGTTTGCAGTGTAATATGGTTCTGGACGACCAGGGTTTGTCAACAAACCGATGTACTTTCTAACAGCTATATATATACTTTATAGTATTGCTATCTGTCCATTCTCATTGTCACTTGAGTGCATAAACCGTGCCTTCATAATGGCTTAAAGAAAATAAAAATCCATCGGTTGGTTGTCATTTTATAGCGTCGTGAATATAAGCTTTATCGCAGTTTTCGTCTCTTTTTTTTTCTGGGAAGCTAGATATGAGGCTAAAGGCTAGTTACGTTATATCAAACGCCATTTCTGTTGTATATATACGAATGAAATAAAACAAACTGCTTAGCATCCAGACTATTACAGAGCATCTATGGATGAAATGGGGGCGGCAGGGGACGCCGATCAGTATTATTGATTAGCAATAGAGTGTGTGTTCAAGTAGCCATATTCACTGATCGATCGCTTGCGTGTTACAACAATGTCCAATCCGGCTGTAATTTGGGTGAATAGTATCCTACCGTCAGCCCATGTGATCGCCGGCAGCATTTTGTCATTATTCATCGGCATCTGATAGATCGATATGTCCATTGGCTGATCATAAATCCCATTATTCCAGGCTGAAATTTGCGTTCCGTAACGTGATCAAAGATGGAGGATGTTCGGCTGGGATCCAGGCTCATATGAAACGCCCCAGACAGTAAAAAAAATAATGTTCCCATTCGGCCTCAATGATACTGCAGTGGAGCGATGGCGCCCCTAAGTGGATCTGGCCGGTATTGCATGTCGCCGATTTAAATCTGGCGGGTAAATCTGCAGAGTCGATCCGGGATCTTGATCCGTTTATTAATATGGAATAAAACAATAACAACTTGCCACTAGTTAACTCGTGGCTCTGGTCCTCAACGGGTGGAATCGAAACACGAGTTAACTCCTGGCTGATCCTTAAATGGTTTGTACCTCATTGTCTGCATTTGTACCTCACTGTTTACAAATTTTGTCTCACTCTACTTAGATTGTACTTAGGCTGTACTTAAGATTGTATATTGTATTGTATATTGTATATTCCTCTTTTACTTGCTTTTTTACTTACTTTTTTACTGTATGAAGCACACTCTCAGGGGCTCATACAGAACCAAGCATTTCACCGTAATGTACATGTATTTTATTGTGACAAATAATAAACAAACTTGAAACTTGAACTAGGAATCCATATATATATATACATATTCAGGAAGGGGATAAACAATGCTCAAAAGTAGATTCTGGCAAAGGAAAGAATCACAGCGCCATTTTCAAGGGGGTCCCTTGACCTCTCACCTCAAGATATCTGAATGAAAATGCCGTTTTGGGGCAAAACCATGCAGTTTATTTAGCATGTAATACAAATTATTAGTATTACTTTTGCCTATTTTTAAATAAGATACGATAACATAAGAAAGGAATTTATTTTTTAAATATTTAATAAATATTTATTATTTTAATTTGGAATTGCATACATTGGATATGACTGTAATGCTGAGACTCTTGTCCAATGAGCCCAATTGTCTTCATGTGTGATGATGCCATTTCAATGTAGTGTGAAATCTTTTTTTAAACTTGACCTGACTGTATAAGATGCCCTCACTGTATTAGATTACCTGTATCTAGGATAATCACAGCCTTGTGATACTTTACAACCACAAGCTGGAGACCTGGGTCATTCAGGGGATATGGCATTGCCTATGTATATTGAAAATAAGGGGGGATTCCTGAATCAACTTCAGAACAGAAGCGCTCACCATCCATTCACCGAAAAATGCAATTCTTGGAGAAATCTCCAGATGTTGAACGTTCTTGACCAAATCACAGCATGAATCTTCTATGGTGCTCTTCAAGGTCTTGGTGTCTTAATGGGATATCTTTTGAATATTTTTTTAACATGTTGAACAAAACAATTTTGCACCAAATCTGTATAACAAAATGGTATCAACCTAGAAATTACTACAACAATTAAGCATAGCAATAGGTATCCTTATAATAATGTACTAAGCCTATACACTCAGAATTTGATTCATTTGAATAGGCATGTTTAATGCATATTATAATATACATACAATATTGACATACAGTGTATGATTCCTTATGGTTCCAGCTTTCCAATGGTGTATGTGCCACCTACTGCTCACTTTGACCATGAACTTGGAACCACCTTGAACATTTCTTAAGTGGTTAATGACCTCTTTAATGAGCTTTTGTTTTTAATCATTTTAGCAAAAAAGGTTGTTCACAGTCGAAGTTCTTCTTGAAAATGTGTCTCCATTCCAGTACAGTATGTGTGTGTGTGTGTGTGTGTCTGCAATCTCAATTATGCTATTAATTTCTCATGTCATACCCAAGCTCATCATTCCTGACATTATTAAAAAACAGAAAACATGTGTTTTCTTTATCAATAGACCTTTTCAGTGGAATTGCGTTGCTAGCGTTTGCCAACAGCTTGAGCCCAAGTTGATTTCCTGTCAGTTATTGATATTAGCAAACGCTGCAACAGGAAATACACTTTGTCCAATTTAGAATGTTTGTGTTGTTGTCAAGTTTTAAAAGGTCTAAAAATCCTGCATCATTTCACCCACATTGTTGTAAACCATTACAATCTGAATGACCTACACTAGAACGTGTCACTTGGGGAGATACACCACCCGCTATCCAGCACACATGGACTTGTAAACCTGCCCGCCAGTCATGATGGGATGCACAGATACCAATACTAAAATTATACTAAATAATATTGGTATCAGAGACTTTTCCTGATAGAAAAATTGGATACCAAGAAACACATCTAACATGTCAGAAATCTAAGTAAATTGATTTGATTTGCTGCATTTTTTACATGTTTACTCTCTCTAATGGAGATAAATGTATTATACCTCAATCAATTTGGTCAAATGACCTCAAAATTACTGTCAAAAGTCTATATTGTTCATTAAAAGTAAT
The DNA here is from genome assembly GCF_963971535.1 of Notolepis coatsorum. NCBI lineage: Eukaryota > Metazoa > Chordata > Actinopteri > Aulopiformes > Paralepididae > Notolepis > Notolepis coatsorum. The sequence goes on from NC_140167.1 coordinate 129,736,799, forward strand.
GGGCCGGTCGATATCCAAAGCCCAGGTATCAGAATCGGGACTGAAAAAGTGCATCCCTACTACACACCCTAGGCTAAAACATCTTGGGCCTTAGTATTAGCCTATGTACACACACCCTAGGCTCAAATATAGACCTTGAACTGAAGATATAGTCCTCCTTGACTGACGTGAAGGTATCAACCTACGAGTCAAATTGGATAAGACATGAGATATTGCAGTTAGTTAGAGACAGACAGACAGACAGACAGACAGACAGACAGACAGACAGACAGACAGACAGACAGACAGACAGACAGACAGACAGACAGACAGACAGACAGACAGACAGACAGACAGACAGACAGACAGACAGACACACACACACACACACACACACACACACACACACACACACACGCACACACTGATGAGTGATTACTATATGTTATTGTGCTTGATGCATGGGTAATAATCAGTTGCCTGGTAGTCATAATTACTTACTTACTAAAGCGACAATGTGTATTTGTTTCCTATTAATTAATAAAGTGCTGAAGTGAGCACAGAGAAAATTGAGACTACTGACACTTCAACACTGCACTCCCCTTCACTGCTCTAGCCGCTAATGGTCTGGTGAGAGCAAGTCTTAGGTGCTCCCATAGTCGAGCGGACCATACACGAAGCAGACTCTCGCGGACTCAAAGCAGACCCAAAGCGGACACAAAGCGTACTCAAAGCGCACCCAAAGCGGACTCCAAGTGCGAAGCTCCAATTTTCTAATGCGCGGACGTCCGCGCCGCTGACTTGGTGTCACACAAAACGCTGCTCTGTGTTTTGGTTGACATCAACTTGCATTTAATGTGACACCGATCTGCATTTTACTCTGACCACTCGCTTTTTCACTCGCAAAAGAGAAATATTGGAAACGGAGATAACATACTCTTTATTTTGACATCGGATGACGACGACATGGCAGAAGTTGAACAGCGTGGGAAGTATTGTGTAAACTGGCGCGAGACATGTAGGAAATTGGTCCGTGGAGGTCCGCTGAGGTACGCTCGACTATGAAAGCTCAAAGACTCCAGCGGACCTCCACGGAGTCCAGTCCGCGTACAGTCCGCTCGACTATGGGAGCACCTTATATTAGTGTTGTGTCTCACCAGACCATTAGAGGCTGGAGCAGCAAAGGGGAGTGCAGTGCTGAAGCAAAAGCGGTCTCAATGTGCGTTGTGTAACGCTCCAACATCATCTCATGCCTGGGAGAGAGAATGTCCCATGCAGAGAGTTGACAGCTGTGTCATACCGCCATCCAGCGGTCACCTGCAGACAATGCACTCAGCCCTTAACCTAATGGTCCAAATCAATAATGTTCTAATGTGGCAATTAGTGTCCTTATTACAAGTGTTGTCTGTTTAGGTTTGTTCTGTGTTAGTATTCTTATTCTGTGTTTGTATTTAGCCTGTGTGTGTTCTTTGATGGTTGTATTATATTGTGTTTTGTATTAGTATATTAGTGTCTCTTCCCCCAGCTGTTGATCATTTGTAATCATTGTAATTAGGTTGAGTATTTAGGTTGTCCTGTTCCCACTTCATGTTGTGGCGTCATACCTCCGTGTTACCCGTTCGTTTGTACCTTGCTGTCATCTGCCTTGCCCTGATGTTGTACTTAGAGTCAGTAAGTGATATTGTATACTGTTTTTGTCATCTTTGTTTTCGTATCACAGTCCGTGTTTGTAGTTAGCGCCAGCGCCGCTGTGCCTTTTGTTTTGTATTGTTTATATCCCTGCCTTGCTCCTGCCTTGAGTTCTATATTAAAGAACACCGTTGAGAAGAGCAACCACCGTCTCCTTTATACTGTCTAACCGCATATTGGGTCCTTCTTCATGCCGAATCGTAACAGCGTTGTACACGCTCCAGAACTTGATTCATTACTAAATATGTGATTAATGGAGGGAGATCTGTCGAAATATTCCCCAGCTAAATGGGTATTTCTGTTTCAGACAATCCAGTCCGCAGCAGACCAGTATCCTGACCAGGAGGCAGAGATGAGGCAGTCCTCATGGAGAGGTATCGCGTTCAACCCTCTGATCTGCCTCCTGTTCGTGTTTCTGCAGCTAGTCAGGTCCAACCGACTAGCATTCAACTCACTGTTAGCCTGGGTCCTCAGGCTGGCCGGGCTTCTAAAGCTAGCCTAACCCCTACAGCTAGCCTAGCTCATACAGACCACGCTGGCAGAGCCTCCACGGCTGATCCGGTCGTCGGTGCCGTCCTGGTTCCGATCGGCGTGGTCCTGGATGTCACTGCTCCTCCTCCGGCTTCCACGTCCTGTCCAGCCTCTACGCCTGGTACGGCTACTACACTGGGTCCAGGCTCCTCATCCCCGGAGCCTACGCCACGCCTCGCCGCCGAGACCGGTCAGGTCTCCACGCCCTGCCCGGCCTCTACGCCTGGTACGGCTACTACACTGGGTCCAGGCTCCTCATCCCCGGAGCCTACGCCACGCCTCGCCGCCAAGATCGGTCCGGTCTCCACGCCCTGCCCGGCCTCTACACCTGGTCCGGCTGCTGTGCCGGCTCCCGGCTCCCCGTCTGGTCCAGCTCTGCATCCTGGTTCCGATCGGCGTGGTCCTGGATGTCACTGCTCCTCCTCCGGCTTCCACGTCCTGTCCAGCCTCTACGCCTGGTACGGCTACTACACTGGGTCCAGGCTCCTCATCCCCGGAGCCTACGCCACGCCTCGCCGCCGAGACCGGTCAGCTCTCCACGCCCTGCCCGGCCTCTACGCCTGGTACGGCTACTACACTGGGTCCAGGCTCCTCATCCCCGGAGCCTACGCCACGCCTCGCCGCCGAGATCGGTCCGGTCTCCACGCCCTGCCCGGCCTCTACACCTGGTCCGGCTGCTGTGCCGGCTCCCGGCTCCCCGTCTGGTCCAGCTCTGCATCGTGGTCGGCGTCCTGGTCCTCGCCATGGTCTTCGCCGTGGGCTGCGTTGGATCCTGCTCCAGGGGTCGCCGCCGCCGCACCGCCGCTCCAGTTCTCCGGATCCGGTCCCTAGTCCGGCGGCTGGAGGGTCTCCCGTCCGGGATCCTGCTCCGGGGTCCTTACCCTCGGTTCCTGGCTCCAGGCTCCCGGCTCCTGTTTCTCCGGGCCCCTGTTTCTCTCCCTGCCTCCCCTCTCCGAGCCTCTGTTCCCTTCCCCACCCCCCCTCTCCGGGCCTCTGTTCGCATCCCCGCCCCTCCTCTCCGGGCCTCTGTTCCCGTCCCCGCCCCCCCTCTCCGGGCATCTGCGCCCGTTATCCTCCCCCCTGGCTGCTATGCCCCTCCTGGGTTGTTTCCTCTGACTCCCGGCCCCAGTTCTCCGGGTCCTCGCCCTGTTTTTTTTCCGGGGTCCCGGGGTCCCGGCCTCCTGCGTCGCCCGTGTCCGGACTGTATTCTCGGGGGTCTGGAAGCCCCCCGTTTGGGGGGAGATACTGTAACGCTCCAAGATCATCTCATGCCTGGGAGAGAGAATGTCCCAGGCAGAGAGTTGACAGCTGTGTCATACCGCCATCCAGCGGTCACCTGCAGACAAAGCCCTTAACCTAATGGTCCAAATCAATAATGTTCTAATGTGGCAATTAGTGTCCTTATTACAAGTGTTGTCTGTTTAGGTTTGTTCTGTGTTAGTATTCTTATTCTGTGTTTGTATTTAGCCTGTGTGTGTTCTTTGATGGTTGTATTGTATTGTGTTTTGTATTAGTATATTAGTGTCTCTTCCCCCAGCTGTTGATCGTTTGTAATCATTGTAATTAGGTTGAGTATTTAGGTTGTCCTGTTCCCACTTCCTGTTGTGGCGTCATACCTCCGTGTTACCCGTTCGTTTGTACCTTGCTGTCGTCTGCCTTGCCCTGCTGTTGTACTTAGAGTCAGTAAGTGATATTGTATACTGTTTTTGTCATCTTTGTTTTCGTATCACAGTCCGTGTTTGTAGTTAGCGCCAGCGCCGCTGTGCCTTTTGTTTTGTATTGTTTATATCCCTGCCTTGCTCCTGCCTTGAGTTCTATATTAAAGAACACCGTTGAGAAGAGCAACCACCGTCTCCTTTATACTGTCTAACCGCATATTGGGTCCTTCTTCATGCCGAATCGTAACAGCGTTGTACACGCTCCAGAACTTGATTCATTACTAAATATGTGAAACATGTAATACATGCTCAAACCCCTACATAACAGCTTGGCGTACACACAGTCCACTGGCTGATTAGTCATGAGCTAACAAGTTGTGAGAGGAGAACCAATTTTATTGTATTTATTTATTTATTTTACAAAGCTGAGAGAAATCAAGAGACAAGAAAGAGAGATGGAGAAAGAACAACCTGTTTGCACATCCGTCCTCTGCTGCTTTTTCCAGATAGATTGTCAGCCAGCCAGACAGACAGGCAGTCAGCTAGACAGACAGGCAGTCAGCCAGCTAGGGGTGTGGGGAGTAGAGAGAGCTAGGTCAAATCCTGTCAAATCTGGGAACGATGACATTTTAAAGCCATAATTACTCCTTTTTAATCCATTGATAAAAGCTCTGACCCACTTGGGACATTGTTGTGGACTTGTTCCCTGTCATGTGGCCACTATGTGGATGTGATGAAGCCATGCAGAGGTCAACAGGTTCTCACGGTGCTAGAAGTTTGAAATGCAATACTGTTTGTTGGGGTGTAACATTTTCAGATTTGATATGAATTCAGATTTTAGGGCCATTAAATTACATGTTTAATTATTTCTGTTTTAAAATGTGTTCACATACTACAGAGTTCTAATTATACATTTTACATTTCATTTCAACCTTTATTTAAAAGGTTTCTGAGGTTTCCCACATTTACAGAAATGACGATGTTACAAAAACATTTTAAAATACATTATTGACACAAATAAAGCATAACATGAATACAAATCTGATAAAAACAATTACAGGCAGTCACACAATCATCAGAAATGATACGCTTAAAGCTTCCAAGGGAAGGGAGAACCTCCAACTTCAGAGAGTTAGAGGACATTCCAGGATTTAGAAGCATCATAGGCTAGTCTGCAGCCAGACAGCTTTCTACTGAATGCACTGAGAGGAAATTGGTTGTCTGAGGACCAAGAAGAGAATGGGACACTGTATTGAATGTAATCTTTTTTCTTCTCCAAAATGTAAATTCTGTATTGAGATCGTTGTACCCCTACTGTTTATTAATTGATGTGTTTGTTTATTCAATCGCTTGTAGTTTGGGGGGTTGTTTTTGTTTTTGTCTAAAGGTCAAATTACTGCAAAGCAAAACACGATATAAAATGCTAAACCAACATAAACATTTAGTCCGCCCCCAAAAATATGCTCGCTCATCCTTCTACGTCTCTCTCGTTTGTGGCACCGCGCACGTTCCTATAGCCGGTTCCAAAGTAATTGCGGTGTCAGTGGCGCCCACACGCGCACCTGAGGTGAAATATCTGATATGATTTATCAAAAGTATGAAAGCATGAATCCGCTTCTTTAAAACGAAAATGTCCGGCGACTTAAGTGATGAGAATCGTCAATATGGTGTGACAGTTGAGCCGCGGGGGCGGACTGAATCATCGCATCAGTATTCACTGGTGTGCCTCACTCTAGGACTTAAAGGCGTCAGCTCAGATTGGGTCACGGCAGAGCGTGAGGGGAGGCTGATTGTAAACCCCCCACCCTCCCCCCCAGCGATGACAGTGTTAGCAGAATCAGTTGTATCAATTTGAACCGTCAGCCACAAAAAAAAATTCCATGTGTTTATCTTTCTTTTTATTTATTTTTTATACACATAGACGGTTTACATGTATGCAATGACAAATTCATGGTCACAATATGCGTATACACTGTATATTTCTAACATACAATGTACACCCCCCCCCCCCCCACACACACACACACACAGTCACACAGTCACACCACCCCAATAACAGCCTGTTTCAGCTGCTGAGGTCAGGCAGACGCCTGCGAACCCCAGCTACTAGGACAGAGCGGCTTAGGCTCAGCTTCTTCCCCCAGGCCATCAGAGCCATGAACAATGAACATTGAGTGCTCAGAACATTGAACTGTCCACACACAAGCACACATGAACACACACACGACACACACACTGTGCACGCTCACACACGAGCAGCCACTTAACACTTTAACATGAGCGGGCACACACTCATGTCGCACACACGCACACTTATGGCCAAAGGAAAGGACACTTTAAATTAGAATAACAGGAACAGTGTATTGCACTACCAAAGCTAACTAGCATGTCACACATGCTCTGTAAATAACTATGTACAGATACCGAGATGTCACTCCATGTTACCTGTTACCTGCTACCTGTTACTGCACAATGTTGTTTCTTCTTTTGATTCTATTATATGTACCACTGTATTGCACATCGTTGCGGGCAAGACCACCCGCATTTCATTGTATACCTGTATGCCGTGACAATTAAAACTCTTGACTTGACTTGACTTGACTTGACACACACACACACACACACACACACACACACACACACACACACACACACACACACACACACACACACACACACACACACACAGATCTATATTCACTGACTTAGAACATCTTATCTTAAATCTTAAAATAATATATTTTTTAATGGCAATAAAACTATATTTGATTTCCTGTCAGTTGTTGATTTTCACAAACACTGCAACAGGTAAATCAGCTGCAGTCCAGGCTGTTTCCTAGCAACGCAATTCCACTGAAGCCTCATATAGAGCTTAACGTGCCTATTCTCTGACTTCTGGGAGTTTCATCTGTGTGTTTTAATGTAGCTTTGAAATAGTTCTACCCTTATTATATTATCATTATTTTCCACCAGTCCAGAATTTTGCATTTCCCCGGCAATGTGCTTCGATATCATTATTTATAATTTATACCGCAATGATTATCGCTCTGCGTCTCTGTCATTTTGTCATCCGTGTCACTGAAACAACTGCCCTTGGCTTGCTTTTCGGAGGAGGTCGGCTTCTCCTCATTGGACTCTGTGTGATCAATTACTTTGTAAAAAGTGATACAGCCCCCCCCCCCCCCCCCCCCCAAAAATAGAATAGAAATTGAATCTTGGCCTCTGTCTGCAGTGTCATCTGTCATCTTTTCAATATCGATGTCCATTATGTTTATGGATTATTTGGCGTCTGTTGGATTGGCCACATGGGGCAGCGGGCCGTTGATAATGTAATTTTGATTGATTGGTTTCATAGTTTAATTGTCAGCGCTGTCTGCTTGTAATGGAACTCCCTGCGCCAGTGACAGATTACAGTTCAGAGGGTTTACAGTTGGAAGCGTATAGGTCAGGGTGTGAGGCTGCTGGACTGGATCCCTCTGGACATTATCAGCCGTTTGGCTCCTCTTTATGACTTCCTGGATCACCTTTCATAGATCATGTTTGTTTACTGGAAGTGTATCACAACCGTGGGAGGGATTTGTCACACCTGCCAATACGTACAGTCGGCTGCCCTTTGGCTGTTGTATCCCCTGCAAACTAATAATGGACCTTCCACCGGAAATTCTTCACGCTGGCTTGCAGTGTGGGTTTTAGTTTTTTGAAAGTCAAGAGGCTCTAAACTGCATGCCTGTAGGCCAGTGTATGTCTCTGTTATTCTCACATGCAGTATAAACAAAATTAATTACACATTATGCCCTTTCTTAACCCATGAAAAGTATTGCTTTCATATCCACTTCTTGACATGAATATTCAGAATTGGAACGCTAAAATGCATAATGTTAGTAACACACGTCCATGTTCTACACAAGAATAATTGCCATTTGTAATTTTGGTCCATAGCAGTGACAATAATGTTTGAATGGAGTCCTGGGCCCTCATTTATCCATGGTGCGTATGCACAGAGATATGTGCGTAAACCGTGCGTACGATCATTTCTAAGCAAAGTGTGGGACTTATCAATTTGAACCAGTGGAGGTTTCTCTATGACAACACGTGAAATACAAATTCACTCATAATTCATAATTATTATTAATTTACATATACATATATATATATATTTTTTTTTTTTTTTTTTATTATTATTATAATTCTTTTATTATAAATGTTTTCCTCTGTAAAAAAAATGCCAGTGAATTTCTTTTCCTCCAAAAATGGCCAAAATTGACAGCTCTGAGCAGGCCTGCACTGCAGTATTGCCTGCAGTAATTATTCGTGCAGAATATCTGCACAGGTTGACCCATTGTTAAATAAATAATAAATAATAGCCAATCAAAATAGGCTATTAATGTCATCTAAGCACGGTCTGTGCAGTTAAACTCTTGCCATTGAATGGAGGATTTAATGATTGACAGCCCTTGACATCCAATACATGGATGTTGAATGATTGGCAGCCTTGCAAATCCAATCAGAGTATGGCTCCTACGTCTGCAGCTCTGTAGCTACACAGCTGTTTCTCCCCTCGCGGGATTGATTGATTGATTGAAAATTTTATTAACAGAGCACTGAGAGCAGCCAAGTTCGAAACCTCTATATTAGTGTATCTAACATTTAGCAACTTATTTTTCGCGGCGGGACATTTACTGAGGACCAGCACAACACACCTGTGGATATTATGATTTAACAAGTCTATCTGTCCAGGAGGATGACAACATTATTGCAGGTATAAGCAGGCAGCCTAGCAGTTTCTAGCTTGGATGATAATAACTACTAATGTTATCACGCTAGCTTGGATGCTAACTAACGTAATTAAGCTTGTCATGGTTCATGGTGAGCTGTTTGTGTTATAACGAGACAGCAAATTAATGAATGAATGAAAACTTTATTTGAGTGAATCGCTTGGGTGACTGTCTGAGTGACCACCTGTCGGGAGACAAAAGCCAAACATCAATTTGATGCAACAAGCTGGCTCGCAATGCTATATTGTTTACATTTCCCATGGGATTAATGCACGCGGCTCGAGTCGGACTCGTCACATGGAGAAGCTGCACTATTCAACGATAGATGAGATCGATCGAGATACCGTCTTTATCGGTAAGTGTCTTCTTTGCAGACCTGAGAAAGACTTTCGTCTTGTTTCCATCAGGGTCCCCCATTTTCAATTCATCATATGACACACACGACATACAGATAGACAGTACTGCTACATCTATACATTTATGACATACCAGATTTGCAAATACAGTACTGTTTGTGATACTAAAAAAATCCAGAAAAAGAGTGTATATACATTTGACATAGAAACTGTGCATTGGAGGAGGTTGGGTAGGTGGGGTGGGGCTGTACATTGGAGGTGGGGGCGGGGGTTGGGTAGGGGGGACACACATTGTACATTGGAATACTGACATACATTTGACATATAAACTGTACATTAGAGGAGGTTGGGTAGGTGGGGTTGGGTGGGGCTGTACATTGGAGGTGGGGGGGGGGGGGGGGCGGGTGGGTAGGGGGGGGGGGGGGGGGGGGGCACTGTACATTGGAATACTGACAAAGCCATGCTTGGTCTTTATTGTACAACTGGGTTAGGACATTTGTAGGGGCCAGTTTCGAATTGCAGTCTCCCGTAGGTGTTCTTTGAGAGTGTTTTTGAAGGTGTTTCAGATAGCAAGGTGGAGATCTTTGTTAACTAGTAGAGCTTTGGTTGAGAGAGATTACAGTGCTGTCTCTTAAAACTCATAAACAAGTATTGAGCAAGACGAGTTAGTCTGTTGTGTTGTGCGTATTGTATGGGAGGGATAATGATGACTGTGTGTAACTAGGACTAGGAGGGATATGAGGACTGTGTGTATGTGGCACTGAATTGATGTAAACAAGATGAAAGTATTTCTCTGGTCTGCATCCCCTTAACAATTGTGTGTATTGAGCCGTACTGTATTGTACCCATTCTGCAATATGTTAAATAAAGTTTTCATTCATCATTCATCATTCATTCATTCATTCATTCATTCATTCATTCATTCATTCATTCATTCATTCATTCATTCATTCATTCATTCATTCATTCATTCATTCATTCATTCATGTGTAGAAAGAAGAACTATAACATTCTCATTATCAAAGACCACAGTCGTAAACACACGCACACACAAAAGATGATACATGGACTATTGTTATTGGACACAAGCCACACACATGGACCCTGCACTGCACCATAATACACCTGTGATTATAGTATGCTTGTTATTACACACACACACACACACACACACACACACTCTCTCTCTCTCCCACCACCCCAATAACAGCCTGTTCCAGCTGCTGAGGTCAGGCAGACGCCTGCGAACCCCAGCTACTAGGACAGAGAGGCTTAGGCTCAGCTTCTTCCCCCAGGCCATCAGAGCCTTGAACAATGAACATTGAGTGCCACAGAGCACTGAACTATCCACACACAAGCACACATGAGCACACACGACACGCTCACACACTAGCAGCCACTTTAACACTTTAACATGAGCGGGCACACACTCATGCCGCACACACCCACTTATGGCCAAAAGGAAAGGCCACTTTAAATTAGTATAACAACAGTAACAGTGTATTGCACTACCAAAGCTACCTAGCATGTCCTATATGCTCTGTAAATAACTATGTACAGATACCGAGATGTCACACCATGTTACCTGTTACCTGTTTATTGCACAATGTTGTTTTTATTGGATTCTATTATATGTTGTACCACTGTATTGCACATTGTTGCGGGCAAGACCACCCGCATTTCATTGTATACTTGTATGCTGTGACAAATAAAACTCTTGACTTGACTTGACTTGACTCTCTCTCTCATTCAGTTATGTTGTGTTAATATAAACCCGCCGTGGTCTCTCTCTGTCTCTCTCTCTCATTCAGTTATGTTGTGTTAATATAAACCCGCCGTGGTCTCTCTCTGTCTCTCTCTCTCATTCATTCATTCATTCATTCATTCATTCATTCATTCATTCATTCATTCATTCATTGTCCTTGTGTTACATAAAACCCATCTGTGGCCTCGTGCAGAGGAAGGTGGTAAATACATGTTAGATATTCCAATGTACAGTTTTGCATACCATTGACTCAGAATGGTCTGTGTTATTGAAATCGTCACAGCAGTATAGTTTGTTTATACTTCAGTATGACAAGTATGATATTTAAACATGGTCCCCAAAATGAATGGAAGCGAATGAGGAGCCTGACACCTGGGAGGAATGGGGGTGTTGCAGCGTTGGGGATGTTTAAAAAATATAATTTAATATATAATATAATAATTTGTGCTTCACCTACAAATTTGGTCAGCAGCCTCCACTGATTTGAACGTGTGCTTGAGAGTGTGCGTATATCTACACACAGCTCAGACCGTGCGTACATTAACCCAGCGGTAGAATAAGAAAACGGCACACGGAAATACGCTTTCGTGCATTAGTTTCAACACTGACGTGTTCGGTATGACCCGTAATTCATTATAGTTAATTGTAAAATAGCGACATTAGTGTAATTCTTGTCAAACCCTATAAATAGCATTTGGAATTGGTCTTTCTTTCCGAATGAATGCAGCATGGTTTATCTATATAGCGTTATCGGAATACTACGGGGTGCGCTGACTGCGCTCCGTGGGGAGCTGTTTTCAGAGATAGGGCATGCAGTCTATTTGCCGAGAGAACATAATATTAACTAGAGTCCGCTACCCGAGACACATTCTCCTTGATTTGTACCGCAATTTGGGACACAAATTTGAGCGTGGAACAAAACGCACAAATGCCACCCCCATGCACATTCAAGTCCTCTCCACCCTCGGGTATTTGGCCACCGGCACGGTCCATTGTGATATTGGAGATGATCGAGCAATAGACTGTTACTGTACCACCCGTAGCTGTCTAAGCTCCATCACAAATTCAGTTATGTGAATAGAAAGGAATTCCACTCAGTCAATGTTGCGATGCACATTTGACTGATACATGTCTTTGCTGGTGACCGGGAGGAAGGCACGCATTGTATTGAATTCAATTGTAATGTTATTACTGGGGTATATGTAATAAAAATATCGCTTAAATGCAGGTGATCAGGGTTATCCACTGAAGCCATATGTAGCAGGGTGGATTATCCCTGCTTTATGGGAGTGTATGTACACTGCCACCTGGTAGTGGGATCGCAGCAGATCTGAGTCCGGCTGAGTCACCGACTGTAGGCCAGGAGTATTGGAGTGGAGGTTTAGCAGAGGGAGTGGATGGGGCCTAGGATTCACTAACCTAGGGGTGGTGCGCTGGTCCTTCTTGCCCTCCAGGGCGACTTGCAGTAGTTCCTAGGCTTGGGCGGTATAATTTTTTTCATACCGTCATACCTTGATGACATAATACCCCGGTATACGGTATATGACGTATGACTTTCATTTTCATCAGCGGGGGAGCGGAGCTAAGTTAAGTTAACAATATACTCGTTATCACCATACTTAACGCTTATATTGAAACACGTTGACATTAGGGCCGTTCTTTCAACCTAAAAGTGCACTCTCTTCAACCTCGAGCCTAAATTCCTTAGCGACCCGTGTTACCAAGTATACACACACAGATATGAAACAAGTCATACAGAGCGTATAACGGAGGCTGACATTAGAGCAATATGACTCACAAACTCACGACAGTAGTACACAACTACACATACAGACGCACAAAATGTATTCTGCATTAATAATAATCAAAACCCAGCTTAAGCCATTAAACCAATGTAGTGAATCGTGAAGCCAATACGCACACACAGTCGAACTGGAACGCTTTACCAAACATACACTACCACCAGCATTCATATCTCATACGTTCATCTTCCAATCGCTTAACCATAACATAACTTACTTACCGGTACCCAAACAACGTGTCCCTGAGTCCACATTCATGCACGAATCAATTTCAAAACGTTCGAAAAACGCTCCGTTTCCCGATTCCTCAATCATCCAATGTCTGGAAGTGGGCCCATGGTTAATAAACGGTCCATAACCGCAATCTATAGAAGAATAAGTCTTTATTTATTGTGCAGATTAACACATGCAAGATGAAAGACCCAACGGAACATGCGCGTTGCGTCACCTGCTCAGCTCTGCTCTGACTGAGAGGGAAAGACAGACTGCCCTGCCCTCTGCTGGCGCGTGCTGTGCACTACAGAGTTGGCGCACAGTCTGTGTCGTCACGGTATTGAAAATCATACCGTCGGTATTTCGAAATACCCTGGTATACCGTCATACCGCCCAAGCCTAGTAGTTCCCCACACACCCACACTTCCCTTAATACTTACTGCACCCTCCCACACCCGATGACAGTAATGATGGATGATATACTTTCTCCCCAAAGCAGTACCATTCCTGATTGGCGAGTAGAGACCTGTCCCAATGATGCATAGGCAGGGGGTGGGGAAAGGGTTAAACAATAATGAGCATTACCCGGAAAGGAAAGGGTTAGACAGAATGCACATTAACAGACACACACAGTGTTCCCATTTGCGTGAATGCCTTCTACAACAGAACTTCGTTTCCGCGTTCGAGTTTTGCGCTCTGATTGGCCACTGACCCCACGTGACCCTACCCTATTACGCCCCCCTTATCGACGCCAGTTATGCGACGCTCTACAGCTCACAGAACAGCTGTGTCCGTATTTATAATATTGGAAACGCCACGCTGTGAGCGCTGTGAAGCACCTCTGTATTAAATGCCGACTCATCAATCAATCAATAACAACATTAACGAGACTCTCGTTGTGTCTATTCTGCTAACGCTGACTCATCAATCAATCAATAGCACCATTAACGACAACGCTAACGTTAGCATTAGGCTAACGCCAAGCTGTAATGTTACCAGTCTCGTGTCTATCTGCTAACGTTAGCATTAGGTAATAACCGGTTTAAAATGGATGGTGATTACCTCACGTTGTGTCTATTCTACTAATGTCTAACTATGAATGAACACAACACTCTAACTTAACATCTTTAGCTAATAAAGTACTCAACCTCTACTGTCTTTAACTATGAACAAACTCAACACTCTAACTTACCATATTTAGATAATAAAGTACTCAACCTCTACTGTCTTTAACTATGAACAAACACAACACTCTAACTTACCATCTTTAGATAATAAAGTACTCAACCTCTACTGCAGGGGTGGCCAACCAGTCAGAGACTAAGAGCCACAAAAAAATGACTGTGGTACCACAAAGAGCCACACCATATACCAGCGTTTCTCAACCTTTCTTTTCAGTCACGGCACCCTTCATGTGTTTATAGGTCTCACCCTCTGGCCTCTGAAGTTGCTAATGTCTTTTTTATTTGGGCCTCACAGGGTTAAAAGTACCCTGTGAGACCCACGGTTGCAAAATTACAAAATCACTTTTAGCCATTTAAAGAAATAATGTTTATTTAAAAAAATTTAAAGGGGAACTATTTTACTATTTCTTTCACTATTTGGGCACTTTTACACAATTCCTGTGAGTCTATGGAACACCTAGGTTTTTTTCAAAAAAAATGCATTGTTTTGTATTTCTAATCAAGTACTAAAAACCGCATTTTTCTACCTCAAGATCTTAAGCCGTTTTGAGGCTGGGCTCCAACCACTGTGTGGCCTGGTGCCAACTGCCACATCAACTGCCACATTATTATGCAGCTGAGAAATCTCTGACATCACAGATATGCACATTTTCAGATGACTCAGTTCAGTGAGGGTGAATATTGTGAGAGGAGAATTGGAAGAATTCGCCAATATGAGAATTAGAGACATATATCCTATTAATATAAGTCCACATAGCTAAGAAACAATGGTAAACACTGAAAAAAGCCATTTATAAGATAGTTCCCCTTTAAGCACATGTATAGTCAATTGGTCCTGTTGTTCAGCCTCACAATGCTATTTGATAGCAAATGTGTTTATATGTCCCACCCTCTGGCCTCTGAAGTTGCTAATTTCTTTTTAATTTGGGCCTCACAGGGTTAACCTCTTAAGCCCGAGATATACAATAAAAGTGTATATTTTCAGCATTATGTTTGTTTACCAATTATTTTAACTGTTATTAGTGAAATATAAGATTATAGAAATCTCAGGGCATTGAGTCGGAAACCGGCGCATATTGACAGGAGGAAGTGGCACAGCCAAAAGTGAGTGTAGTCTTTTGAAGGAAGAGACTCAGGGCTTTCAAATTTAGAAAAACTACCCTACCCAGCTCACACCAGCCCATGTCAATCATCTGACTTCTGAATTTACTTTTTAATTTCTCTTATTTTTTGGGATTATCTCCCACAAACCTGAACGTTATTGCCATAAAACAGAACGCAGTTAGTTTCTCTACCTTTCTGTGAACGTCTTGCAAAAAACGGTGTTGCAATATGATGAAAAATGGTGGAGAAATTTACATTATAAAAAAGATGGCAGAATTCAGTACTGTATCTACAAAACCTTTTGTTTAATCATCTTCCCTTTATTCATTTGCTTAGATTTTTCAGGTCTGGTCAATTTTAGCATGGTGTTATTTACAGTCAAAGATAATTTTTTTTTAAATAGAATTGATATTCTCCTTTGGTTCATTACAATTTACTCAAGCCTAGTAACAGACACACTATTTCTGACACTGATCCATATATGTCCCTAGATTCAGATACCAAGAACATGCAAATGGACCATTTAAAAAAAAAATTAAATGTTTATTCTACGTCCTTATGGAATGAGTGACATAAAAAAAATAAAAATAAAAAAAAAGGAACCGCGGGTTGGCCACCCCTGCTCTACTGTCTAAAAATTGTAAAGTCAATTAACGACTGATGGCTGTTTGTTGTAGAGGGCGGTGGCAGACTTTGTCTGATAGACAGTAGAGGTTCAGTACTTTATTATCTAAAGATGGTAAGTTAGAGTGTTGTGTTTGTTCATAGTTAAAGACAGTAGAGGTTGAGTACTTTATTATCTAAAGATGGTAAGTTAGAGTGTTGTGTTTGTTCATAGTTAAAGACAGTAGAGGTTGAGTACTTTATTATCTAAAGATGGTAAGTTAGAGTGTTGTGTTTGTTCATAGTTAAAGACAGTGTAGAGGTTGAGTACTTTATTATCTAAAGATGGTAAGTTAGAGTGTTGTGTTTGTTCATAGTTAAAGACAGTAGAGGTTGAGTACTTTATTATCTAAAGATGGTAAGTTTGAGTGTTGTGTTTGTTCATAGTTAAAGACAGTATAGGTTGAGTACTTTATTATCTAAAGATGGTAAGTTAGAGTGTTGTGTTTGTTCATAGTTAAACACAGTAGAGGTTGAGTACTTTATTATCTAAAGATGGTAAGTTAGAGTGTTGTGTTTGTTCATAGTTAAAGACAGTAGAGGTTGAGTACTTTAGTAGCTAAAGATGTTAAGTTAGTGTTGTGTTCATTCATAGTTAGACATTAGTAGAATAGACACAACGTGAGGTAATCACCATCCATTTTAAACCGGTTATTACCTAATGCTAACGTTAGCAGATAGACGCGAGACTGGTAACATTACAGCTTGGGGTTAGCCTAATGCTAACGTTAGCGTTATCGTTAATGTTGTTATTGATTGATTGATGAGTCGGCGTTAGCAGAATAGACACAACGAGAGTCTCGTTAATGTTGTTATTGATTGATTGTCGGCATTTAATACAGAGGTGCTTCACAGCGCTCACAGCCCGGCGTTTCCAATATTATAAATACGTAAACAGCTGTTCTGCGAGCTGTAGAGCGTTGCATAACTGGCGTCGATAAGGGGGGCGTAATAGGGTAGGGTCACGTGGGGTCAGTGGCCAATCAGAGCGCAAAACTCGAATGCGGAAATGAAGTTCTATTGTAGAAGGCATTCACGCTTCCCATTTAGCTCTCTTTTACTGAAAGACTTATCTCTTAGACATATATTTACACAAGGCACAAGAAGCAAAGCTCTTTCCACACTGGGCACCTAGTGCTCTCACTCTACGGCAATGACTAAAGTTCTTCCCACACTGGTCAAGACACAGTAATATAACCCGTCCCTTTAAGGGTTTAAATACTTGTTCATTCCCCCGTAGGTGGGGAGAGAGGGGAGGAAGAGGGAGAGGGGTACTGGAGCTACTCAATGGGAATTTTATAAAGGAACACACGTTATCACACCACATTCAACCAAAAGACAGTGGGCCCACGTTGAAAACAAAAGTCCTATCTATAGCCGGCTTCCCCAAAATAATAAATGTTGGGGCGCCCATAATCACTGCTACCAGTGTCAGTTCAAAGTACTGCTTCTCTTCGCTCTTAAAGGGCCCGCTCCGCACAAAGAGAATGTCTACCGATAAAGTTCCAGCACTCTGAGCGCTCACTGTAACTGGCTTGAGTGTACTTAACCAAGGGCGGGCCTGCTCTCACCACCGAACGTCCGTGTGGTGAGATGGCCGTCGAGAAGTCCCGTGATAGCAGGAGGCGGGGCTGGGTAGACGTTAGGCAGGTGACTGCTGGAGGGCAACGGCTCGGAGGGGCTGGAGGTGCGTGCAGTGCAAGTGACGTCCGCTGCTGGGCTGGAGAGGTGGGGCGACACGCGGGCTAAACTGTGGTGCTAGGCCTAACTGAAACTAAGCTGTGGGTCGGGACGACCCCCTGTCCTGTCGCCTATACTTTAACAAAAACGCAACGTGTGCAATATCTACCACACTCTTCGGCAGTAGCACGTCTGCTTCTTATTTTCACAATGTCTCTTTAGCATTAACTGGAAGCTAAGCTATCGCATATTCCATTACTAACCCGCCTCGTAACTGGGTTTATATTCCGCATGCTTGATGTCTGGAGCTCCAGCTCCAAGCGACCTCTTGCTTCTCTGGAAAACGATGAAGAGGAAGTTCCGCCGTAGGCGCCGCGCCCTGAGCCCATCCTTCTTCACCTGTGTCCCCCTGCCCAACGTCGCCACCAGCTCCCCCTGGTGGTACCTGTGTCATGTCCCACTATTAAGTGTCAATGTTAGGATATGGAGGATCAAGAGGGGTCAGCAAGTTACACAACGTCATCACGAACACAGAGAATGCAAGGAATTAAAGTTAGACACATTGAATTATTGTTAGACATATTCAGGTGTCTACACATAGTTAATGACTCTGACCAAGCCAACGAACGACCCAACAGGAGTGCAATTAAAGGGCTCACGCGTGAACAAGAGCCTGTTAGAGCGCAGTTGGCCTGCTTGTTTGGCACGGGGGGGGGGGGGGGGGGGGGCAGACGCAGAACACCCACCACCAAACGTGATTAAGTATTGTTTAAAATAAAAAGCTAAATACTATTATTTTGTGTGTCATGTTTCCTTTCCAAATAAGATTGGTCACAATGAAATGCTTTCTAGTTTCAATTATTTGTTGGTTAGAATAGATGACCTCCGTTGAAACTTCACTGAGAGCGAGATTGATCACGGAGGACTCGCTCTCAGTGAAGTTTCGAGTCTGCTTAGTCCATTATTCTACATTCCATGGGGGTGTTTCATGACCATATATGGTTAATTAAGGGTGGTTCAGTATGCAAATGCTTACAATCACGCACGAGCATAGACGGTAAGAATGTTGGTATTTATCAACATGGAGTGTTTGCGTAGGACCTGTGCACGCACGGTTGATAAATCCCAGTAACAACAATGTTCTCTAGTCTAGCTTTAGGCTTATAGAGTTCTCAGTGAAGGGCCCATTGTCTCAGTGACCCTCTCCATCTGTGTAGTAGCCTCTCCGTTCCCTTGCACCCCATCCCTCTCCTCCTCCTCCTCCTCCTCCTCCTCCTCCTCCTCCTCCTCCTCCTCCTCCTCCTCCCTCTCTACTCCTCTCCTGTCCCCTGTGTGTTTGTAGCCAAGGTCGCAGCGGCCCTGCTCTGTTTTCCAGAGGTGTGTGGGCTTCATTCATCATCTCCATGATAGCTACTGCTGCTGGAGTGCCCTAAATCTCCTCTCCCACTCTGTCTCTCCCATGTGTGTGTGTGTACTGTATGTGTGTGCTCGCTTCAACGAATGCTCTCTCTATCTCTCTCTCTCTCTCTCTCTCTCTCTCTCTCACTCTTCACACACATACGCACTTGAACAAACTCTCGCTCCCCTCTCTTTCTCTCTCTACTCTGCCACTCCCTCTATCTCTCTAACACTTAAACAAATGATCTGACTCACTCCCTCCCTCTTTCTCCCTCTCCTCACTCTGTGTAAATGCTCTTTCTTTTTTCCCTCACCTGCCCTCTCTTCCTCCATCCTTCGCTCTTTCTCTCATCCCTCACTTCCTTCTTTTCTCCATCCTCATCCCTCCCTCACCCTCCTCCCCACCCCTCACACTATCTTTTCCTATCTCTCCCTCTTTCTATCTCCCCCACCCTCCCTATCTCACTCACTCACTCACTCACTCACTCACTCACTCACTCACTCACTCACTCACTCACTCACTCACACATCTCTCTCTTCCCCCAATTATCTCCCTCTATCTGTCTCTGTCTCTCTCTCTCATTTCTCATTTGTTCATGCACATACAGGCACACGAGAGTATGTAAGAAAGTGATTATGGGCACCTTGTCCTTGCGCATGTGTGTGTGTGTGTGTGTGTGTGTGTGTGTGTGTGTGTGTGTGTGTGGAGCGCAGTGTGTCTACCCAACCTTGAAAAGTATCCTCCACTCTACTCATCTCCAGAGAGTGAGGAAAATAGATAGAAGAGAGAGAGAGAGAGAGAGAGAGAAAGAGAGAGAGACAGAGAGAGAGATAGAGAGAGAGGAGACAGATAGATGAAGGTGAGGATGATAACCAGCTGGGTTGGGGAGAGGTGGAGGCAGCAGAGTGGGGGGTTTCTGCTGGTCTGGTCCAATTGATCAATACCGGGTGATTTGGGAGGTGTGTGTGTGTGTGTGTGTGTGCGTGTGTTGGTGTGGGGGGGCAGAACCAGGGCTAATCGTTGTAGTCATTACCCGGCCGTGTCTTCTGATTCCAGGGATTAGCAGACAGAAGCAGAGGAGCTGTTGTGTTAGTGCTACAGGAGCCTCTATCAGGGGGGATTTACAAGTGGAAAGCTCTGCCTCTCCCCAGCCGCCATCCGTAATTGTGCTGGCAACACAGTGTATGGAGATCTGGGGGGGGGGGGGGTGTGTGTGTGTGTGTGTGTGTGTGTGTGTGTGTGTGTGTGTGTGTGTGATAGAAGGGAGGAAACAAAGACAGAAGTAGGTGGAAATGGAGGCTGTGTGTGTGTGAGTGAGAGGGGAAAAGGAGGCATATTGCTTATTAACAGCGGAGGAGTGCTGCCGAGTGCTTCCGCGTTTTCCCTGATTGGCTGCGACACGCCCCGCGGCAGGCGCGGCAGCCGCAGAGCGGAGCGGCAGAGCTTGCGGCATTATGTAGCCGTAATCCGCCAAGATTTTCATTAGAAGCTTAGCTCACCTGGCAGCGCTGCGGTCCTGCTATCCTGCGGTCCGTTGGTGACAAGTTCGAATCCCATCAATTTTTTTTTTTTTTTTAACATGTATTCTTTCGCCGGTTAAGGTTAGGCATGGTTAAGGTTAAGGTTAAGGTTAGGCATTGTTTCGGAGTTGGTTACGGTTAGAAGGGTTAAGTTTAGGCGCTGTTAAGGAGCTGGTTAAGGTTAGAGTTTGTCTTAGAGAATGGCAATATTCTTTCTATGGTTAAGGTTAAGGTTAGGCATGGTTAAGGTTAAGGTTAAGGTTAGGCATTGTTTCGGAGTTGGTTAAGGTTAGAAGGGTTAAGTTTAGGCGCTGTTTTTTTTTTTTTATCCACTTTTTCTCCCATTTTTCTATATTTTCTCCCATCCCAATTTCGTATCATCCAATTCAACCCTCCCCTGTCACGAACGCTGTTTCTTGCCTCCCACAAGCCGGCTGCAATGTGGACTAAGTCATACATAGCACAAGTCCCCTCCGGTACTTGAGGTAACAGCAGTCGCATCTTTTCACCTGCGCAGCTCGATCTCTCAGTGTCGAGGAGTAACGCGTGGGAGGCTCACGCTGCCCCCGACACTTCCTGATTCTACTGCGCAGGCGCACCAACCGACTTGTAGGAGTCGCTTGTTCACAACGTTCGATCCCCACCCTTCAGTTTTCCCTCCCCGTAATACGGCCAATGTGTATTACTGCGGACGACCAGCTAAACTGAAAACAATGTGGAGAGCTGGATTCGAACACGCGAATCCTAGCGTCTCCACACTGGTGGCGAGTGCCTTGCCCACTACACCACCTAGCCGCCCAAGTTTAGGCGCTGTTAAGGAGCTGGTTAAGGTTAGCGTTTGTCTTAGAGAATGGCAATAGACAGCCTATTTCCGCACTGCCGCTCTCTCGCGCTGCCGCGTCACATGGTCACATTGTCACATTCTTGCACTCCTCCGCTGTTAAAAAGCAACACGCGAACAGGAGAGCTTACATGCTCGCCTGCCCGCAAGCTGCTGTGTGTAGCCGACCATTTGACAGACTACAAAGAGGCTGGGGAGGCCCGCTATAGCTGGCGGTACAGAGAAGCCTGAATGGAGGTTTTCACACGCACCACAAAAGGTGGACGGCAGGCAGGTGGAAGCGAGAAATCACATTTGTGTCAACAGTCGATGAGTTGAACTGACTAATCCAATCATCGGCCGTCATCTAAACACCAATCTGAGCCAGAAAACAAACCCAGGTAATTGAACTGTCAGGCGTCGGTCGATCAAACCCTCGTTTTGAACTCTATATTCTTTCTCGGCCTCGTCATGTCAGAAGTGTATGAATTAAACAACGTATGTGATTTCGCGAGCGGCGGTTAGATTATAGTATTTTCTTTTTGTCAGACTCGCTGGGGGAAAAGAATCCCGCAGCTTTATTCCCGCATCAGTGGTAAAAGCCCTGCGTGGCATTGTTTTGGCATCGGAGCTGATGCAGAAGAGCGGGAGTGAGCCTGAGGTTGATATCTTGTAGCCTTTGAGGGAGTGTGACCTGAACATATAGAGGAGCAGGCCCATGAATACAGAATGTGCACTTTGCCGCCTGGCTGGGTACAAGGCTGTATAGGCGAGGCACGAGCTAGGAAAACATGTTCAGTGTTAGGGTTGGGTTCCTTTTAGAACCTTTAGTCAAATAATTAGTTCTGTATCGTTAGTGGCTTAGCTTGGCATCGCTACTGCACTATCTCGCGTACGTGCACGCGTACTGAATAAACCACAAATGTACCTCTAATACCAGTATTAGTCTGACCACACCCCTCATCAGCTTACCTTCATAAGCAGGTGTGTGGTCACCTGCTCTCCTCCTTCTCGCTTTCACCACAAGGAAGAGGTGCCTCGGTAGATCCCCACACTTGACACCATGATGGAAGAAATTGGATTAGGAACAGCTTGGGAAACAAGGATACGTTGACATCATATCTTTATTTTCTCTCTCACTATTTTCGAGAAAATACGGCGATATTGTCTTCGTACTGGAGTGTCTAGAAGATGATGATCATTCTACAAACCCTCCACCGGTTTTCGTATTGGGAGCACGCTGCTGCATGCTTCTCAACTGCAGTTCCTTGCTGTGTTTGTTGGGGTGAAACCTGTCAGGCCACAGCTGAACTGTCGGACATGCCGCTGTTGTGAGGAGCGGTGCGTTCCAGGTTGGGTGAGTAGTGTTTGCTGGCGGGCTCCACTTGTCTGTTAGTGCTATGGGGGCTACTTGACAAAGTTTATGGAAACCGGCCCCAGGCTAGGGTCCTTTGTTTAGCCGTCTAGGCGACAGAAGGCCTTGGTCTGGCGACCATTATAGTTTAACTAGTGGGCCGCGACCATTGACACTGGTGATCCCTGTGTGTTCTGGACGAGTGGATTCTCTCTGTCACCGTGTTAAGACCCCATCTTTCATATCCAAATGAGAGTATTCCTTCACGAGGGGATATGTGCATGTAATGTGCGATAGCGGCAGATTCATGTTCAAAGTCAGCTATACAGGCCAGTTGGTACTGTGCTGATTCCGCCGGACGTGTTAATGTCACCGTTGTGAAGCGGTGTTGACGTCTTGTTTTCTCTTTTCTCTTAAAAAGTGAGGAGGGTTCAGAACGGCGGCCTGTCTGGGTGAGTGTTATGTCATTGTTTACATGTTCATAGCTTACGGTTAGCCGGTCGGTGGCCTGGCGCGGGGTAGCTTGGCTTCTCGCGCGCCGCCGGGAGCTCGCTCCTGATCGCGTGCGTCGTAGATCGGCGTCTCGCGAGCGGAAGCAATAGCACCCGAACGGTTGGAGCAGCCGTTAGCTTGATGCTATTCTGTTGAACGTGCTTTGATTTTAACATGTTTTACACTCTTGACCACGACGTCATCCTTGACAGGGGATGTTCGTCGACCCTGCCTGAGCCTAGACGGGGATTGCGTCAACAAAGAGGACTGTAGCGACTGGTGGAGCGGCGACGCTGCCCGGATCGAACAACACGGGACGGCTGTGTTCTACGGTGGCTTGTGACTGCACTTCGCTGATCTGCGTTCCGGGCAGGTACGGGGTTGGCCAGACCTCATAACACGTCTTCTGGTTTTACCTTGCTAAATGTATTGTGAATAACGGTGTTTTTTCCCAAAACGTGTGTTGTTGCAATGCATTTGAGATACGTTGCGGGTTGTGTGTGAGCTGTTTTTGTCACTGGCAGTTAGCTTCTCCGTGCAGGTCGTGATGTATTGATCTGGTTGTTGTGTGAGAAACATCATGGTGTTTATGTGTACCGTGTACTCACTACTAAGGCAACTAACCTATGAAGCTATGCTTGGTGACGAGTGAGTAAAAGAATGTTCTTTCTCAGACTGTAATGACAATGAACAGTGAGTTCACACATTAACAGGTTTTCCTGTTTTAACTGGCCGTATTGAGGGTAAAATAGGAGGATTGTGTTTCCCCCCCCGGTTCCCTGGGGACTTTATCACCTCCTATCAGACATGTTGTGCATTAATTGTGTCTTTTGTGTGGTAGGGATACGATGTAACTCTCAGCTTGATTGCTGAGGTTGTGCTAAATCTGCTGGAGAAACTTATTTCCTAAAGGGAAATTGGTTTGGTTGCTGTCATGTGTGCTTAGCAAGGCCTGTGGTCGATACTAATCAAGAATGATGTATTCTCTCATTGTGAAAAAAACGGCGTTCCTCTGTTGAGTGTTTTTGCCATTTTTTGTAGGTGATGATGGGTTGTGTGTGTCATGTGACCTACAACTGGGTTGTACTGGCCACAGAAGCACATGTGTATGTTGGACCGGGGTTCTTAGAGCCCTCTCTATTCTGTGTTTTTCCTTAGTAAAAATCAGATAGCAGGTTAGCTCGTGCGCTGTGTGGAGCTGTGAAACGCTTCATAGAGCTGACTATGACTGTGTCATATTCTCTTTTTGTCGTTACGTCGTATCATGGGTGTGGGGTCGTAAGGGGTGAACTGGTAACCTTTCCTCTCCCCATTGTTCTGTCGGTCAGGGGTACACCCCCTGTCCTTCAAGGTTCCCGTCACGTGGCGGTTCGGCACGTTACGGGGGGGGGGGGGGGGGGGGGGGGAGGGAGTTCCTGGTCCCACGGCCTGGTATATTGGGCGTGTGCACCGCAGGAATTCCCCCGCCATAGAGTACGTCACCGTGCGCGTCTCTGTTGGTAGGACTTCCGTGTGCTGTTCAGGTCCATGTGATGGATCTGTTTTCAGGGGGGGTGGTCAGGGCTCCTCCTCACCAAGCGCCTACTCAGGCCTTCTGTGAGTTCGGACTCCTTCTTCCATGTGAGGAAGCCTCCATCAGAGTACAGAGCCTTCCTCCTCAGATTGTCAAAATGAGTGGACCCTCTAGAAGGGTCCTTTTCTATTGTATGTATATTCGATTCAATTCGTTTATTGAGTGTGTATGGGTTCGGTGCCTCTTCCCCGGAGGCCCTAAAACCAGTTTTTTACATGGCTCAAGGTGCAATATATTCTTTTCAATCTGTACAGCTCGCGTGGGAAGTCTCTCTGGGGATCCCCGTCTCTTTCCTATGGGAGGGTGGTGGGATGTAAAAATGTGAAATTTTTTTACCCCGGCTGTGTAGACTGGGATACATACTGTTGATGCTTCCTTCTTTCTATTCCAGAAGTGTTGGAGTTAGGGAGTGTCACACCCCTCTTGTCGTTCCCCTGGGCGCCTTGGGGATTCAATGACAGGTCTAAATAGCCTGTTCATTGATGGGGGTGTGTCCCGACGCACGTATAGTGCTAGCTCGCTGTAAACAGGCGATTGACTGGCACGCCTTAGTTGCTTGTGGTTGAAACAGCGTTTTTATAAAGCAACTGAGATGGGGGTTTTTCCTCTTCCGGCGACCACATCCCATGACCTGGGTGGGTTGTCGACGGATTCTCGTTCATGTCTGGGGGATGATGACGGGATGGATCTGAACATATGTAGTGGGGTCTCACGCCCTTGGGGTGGGCCACCAGGCGCGGTTCGTCCCAACGTCTGGGTGGCGCCTTCTTTTCATGTTAAGATCAACACGCATATCTGCCCTTCTCCTGGAGTAGGCATGTCGGCGTGGTTAGGGCACGGGACTGGTTCTGGTCACGCTGGTCCAGATCAGTTGAACCCGTTGTCCGCCGGGGATGCAGATCTGCTGTTCTGGTACCCTGAGGGACTTGGGCTTTTTTCAGGGGGAAAAATGCCAGGTCGGTCTGGGTGTCACAGGGTTAAGCGCTATGGAGACCCTGGTTGGGTATGTTTTTACTCAGCACTGTCGTCATGGCTTACAGCCATGCCATTCTGTACGCGCTCGATCTCGTCGGATCTCGGCCGCTACACAGGTTGGTCCTGGTTAGTACTTGGTTGGGAGACCGCCGGGGAATACCAGGTACGGTGTGCTTAGGGGCTGGTTCTCCATTATTTTTCGCTCCTCTCTCACGCATGGCGAAGAGGGGCCTGTGGGGGTGGTTTTTTGACCTCCTCTGGTGACCCTGTGCTTCCCGTACCGCCAGGCCCGGTCCGAAGTGATGTTTGCGACCCGTAGGCCTGGGTTAACCCTTTTTGGAAACTGAAACACTTGTACTGCGGTATAGCCGGTGTATACCCGCAGGTGTGTTTTGGAGTTTTTTCTTGAGGGGTTATAGGAACAACCACCGCATTGGGTAACACCGAGGTGGTTGATTCCCTGGTGTGTTGGAGCAGTGTCAACTCCCGGGTTCACCGTTTGAGGGTGCCCCTGCACGTTCATGACGTCTGCCAATCGTGTCAGCCTTCTCTGCCTCGACCCCTCTGGGTGGGGGTTGTTAAATGGAGGCTTGGTCATGCAACACCGCCAGCTTACGCTCCTTCCGCCGGGGCGGCTGTGTTCAGCTGTCCCCTCTGGCGCCTGTCTCGTCCGCAGTCTCCAGGCTAGGGTTAACAGCCTGTTGCCTGGTTTTTCCCCGGTGCGCTGCCTGCTTCCGTTGGTTAACCTTTTTTGTGTGCTTACGGCCATGCTGACTGCCTATTCTGCAGGGTCAGTGTGCCAGGCGGTGTACTATTGGGGGGACGGGGCCCGCTCGGCTTACGGCCATACCGACCTGAACACGCCCGGTCTCGTCCGATCTCGGAAGCTGGGCAGGTTCTGGCCTGGTTGGTTCCGCCTGGGAATACCAGGTGCAGTAACTGAGGGGCCTTTGTCCGAATACGCTGGCGATGTGGGGGGCGGGGCACTACGTGCCCACCTGGTGGGGTCTTGATGCTGGCATCATGGACTTCTCCGGGCCCCCATTCCAGGGAGTCCAGTCCTTTTGGTGGGTCTGGGTCTTCCTTCGTGCTCCGCTGCTACGGCCTTGCCACGGGGTTGGGTTTGCCCTTGACCCCGTGATTCTGGGGGCAGTAACGAGGTTGTTCCTCCGTTCGTTCCCGGGTGGCATGCGGGTTGTGCGTGTGTGTAGTCGTGGGGTCAAGCCACGGTCTGCTCACCCTGTGCGTTGAGTTGCTTGAGTGCCTCTTCGCACGGTCGGGTCCGTCGCCCTCCCGTGACGTCCCTAATAGGGGGGCTACCCTCCATTAGGGGGGGTCGGGGGGGCTCGGCCCTCCCTGTTCTGATGGTTTTGGGGGGCTGTCAGCGGGGTGTATTTGTCAGCCAAGTGGCTCCGCTTGGCCTCCCTTGTGCAGTAGCGATGCCAAGCTAAGCCACTAACGATACAGAACGTTAGGTTATGACTATAACCAAGTTCTGTTAGTTAGGGGCGATGCTTGGCATCGGACGCCGCTGCAGCCCTTGTCCTCACCTTGTGGTGAAAGCTTGGGAAGGAGGAGAGCAGGTGACCACACACCTGCTTATGAAGGTAAGCTGATGAGGGGTGTGGTCAGACTAATACTGGTATTAGAGGTACATTTGTGGTTTATTCAGTACGCGTGCACGTACGCGAGATAGTGCAGTAGCGATGCCAAGCATCGCCCCTAACTAACAGAACTTGGTTATAGTCATAACCTAACGTTATTAGTTAAGCTTTATCTGCTTATCAAATCAAATAGTCTCTTCTACAACTACCCTAAACCTCAAACCCAGCTTTTCTATTCTAAGGCTGGGTTCCATCTCAAATGAGTTATAGAAGTTATACTAGTTTAAAAAATGAGCAAATCCAGATTTAGAATTAACCAGAGCTAAGTGAAGCATTTCAAATTGAATCATTAACCTCTTAAGCCCGGAGCCCTATTTTCTGAAAATCTGCCTAAAATACATACCTAAGTAAATGGAAGATTGCTCCACTTCTACAAGGTCCATTTGCATGTTCTTGGTATCTAGGGACATCTATGGACCTCAGTGAATGTGTCAGAAATTTGTCTATTACTAGTGCACAATCTTGTGTAATTTTTGCAATTGTACATATATAATTTACATGATTAGAAGAATTATGGTAAACTTTATATTACCAGCCATACGTTAATATAATTAACCAAGTTCACATTGACTGTGAGATGGAGAATTGATTAGACAGGAAGTTAAGAGCGGAACCATGTAGTTCAGGTGATGCGCCAGGTCCCCCTAGGTGACGGTTTCCGCCCTCTCACGCCAGAGGAGTTTCTGGAGTAAACTGAGCAACACGTGTCTTCACTCCTCTTGATCATATCCTATGCTTTCAGGGAATGAATGGAGACCGGCTGCGAACATGATTTGTTCCGGTACCCAGTAGCCCATTGGGACCGGTAACACTTGCTTAAATTGTGATGAAACAAAGGAGAATATTAATTATGATTTTTCTTTGCATCTTTGACAGTGAATAACACCATGCTAAAAATGACCAGACATAAGACACTGCCACTGAGCTCGTTCAGTACCTTCTTGAGATCATGTGTACAAAAAATCTAAGGCAATGAATAAAGGGAAGATGATTAAACAGAAGGTTTTGTAGATACAGTACTGAATTCTGCCATCCAGACCCATGCAATTTGAAATATTATTATAAAATATAGAATATGAGGCATATAAATTACTTTATTATAGCCAACTTGCACACTATGGATCGGGCCAAATCTACTCTTTCCAATAGCAGAGTTCAATTTGGAATTAGTATCACCAGGCATGCATGAAGAACAGAGAATGAAATCTACTGTATGTACAGTATGTTTTTTATTCTTGCAACAGCTCCGCCATTTTTAAACTGATTTCAAATAGGATGGTTGCTAAATGTTCACAATAGGGGAGACAAACTAACTGCGCTCCAATATATGCCAATAATGTTCAGTTTTGTGGTATATATGTAATATAAGACCGCCTGATGCTTAAGGATAAACCAATATTAAACCCATTTAACCATAGTTTAAATTAAGGTAAGATAAGATATTCCTTCATTGATCCCCTTGGGGAAATTCAGGCATCATAGCAGCACGGGGGGGGGGGGGGGGGTGATAGTATTATTTCAACAAAAAGGCCAAATAAACAAAAAGACCATAAAAAAACTGTGCTGTTCAAATTGACAAAAAGAAGAAAGATGCTACTTTGTTACAGTTGGTATGACCAGGGGCGGACCTAGCACATTTGGCGCCCTAGGCGAGATTCACCACACAACTGATTTTTGGCTCATTTTCCCTTATGTTAGAATTTTTTTTATGTACAAATAATGGTTGCAGATCTAGAGGGGGGTGCCAAAACTGCACAGAGAAAAAAATTATAAAAAATTAAAATAATTTTTTTCTCTGGTGCCCCCCTCTGGGTGGCGCTCTAGGCGACCGCCTATATCGCCTGTAGGAAGGTCCGCCCCTGGGTATGACCTAGCTACCTAGCTAATGGGTAACATTGTTATGTTCTGCTGCCTGTTGTTAGCTAGCTACCTAGCCAGCAGTTAACATTGTTCTGTCCGGCTGCCTGTTGTTAGCTAGCTACTTAGCCAGCAGTTAACATTGTTCTGTCCTGCTGCCTGTTGTTAGCTAGCTAGCTAATGTTACATACTGTCAACTCATGGCTTGGCAGAGAAGCTTAAATGTATCCTCTTTTGAGAAATATCTTTCAACAATATATAATATCAACCTATCAATATCAACAACATAAAAAAATCTAAAAGTCTGTCCCCCATCTTTTTTCAGACGAGCTCTCATTCTCCTATATGCAGAGAGTTGGATGATGTTCTACATCCCAAACAAGAAGTAAACCTTCTTTAGTAGGATTGATTGATTGATTGAAAATTTTATTAACAGATTGGTACAATACAGTACAGCTCAATACACACAATTATTAAGGGGATGCAGACCAGAGAAAGACTTTCGTCTTGTTTACATCAGGGTCCCGCATTTTCAATTCATCATAACATAATATGACATACAGATAGACAGTAGGCCTACTGCTACATCTATACATTTATGACATACCAGATTTACAAATACAGTACTGTTTGTGATACAAAAATAGTCTAAAAAAGAGAGTATATACATTTGACGAAGAAGTATAACTATAAAGGTATAAGTATAACCTTATTGGTCCCCCCATATATTTTGTCTAAAATATATAAGAATAGAAAAAAGTTGAATAATTAAATTTCACAGCTTCTGTGCAGCCTTTATTCACAGTGTCCATGGAAAAAACGACAATGAACATGCTGAATTAGTCATTGACATATTCAGGAGGACGCCAACACAGACAACAGTTAACTGAGCTAGTCCTAAAAAACAGGCCAAAAAGTAAATCCAAAAAAGAATGTTGCATTTGGCAGGAGAAAGGTTTGTCCAAAATATACTAAATCTCTCCACAAAGAGTTCTCTCCAATGCATCCAGTGGGTCACGGGGGAGCTGGAGAACACAACAACAGTTGTAGGAGGGGGGGGGGGGGGGGGGGGGCTGGTTGATGAAGGAGGCAACTCCAGGGAGGAACCTGCAGTGTGGTGGTAGCGGTGTGGGGGGGATTAAAGATGTGGCACAGGGAAATTATGTCACACTTCACTCTCTTACTCCTCTCCCCTAGTTGTCCTCAGGGGCCCCACGTTTAAAAATAGTACTCCTCAACTGGAGAGGAGGGCTGGGGGAAAGAGAAACGAGAGAGAGATAGAGAGGGAGAGAAAGATTGTGGGAGAGAGAGAAAGAGAAAGAGAGACAGACAGACAATGGGAGATAATGAGAGAGTAGAAAGAGAGAGAAAATGAGAGATAGGGAATGATAGAGTGAGAGAGAGTGGGAGAGAGAGATGAGAGGGAGAGAGAGTAGAGAGAGTGAGAAGAGAGAGAGAGAATGAGAGAGAGAAGAGAGAGAGAGAGAGGGAATGAGAGAGAGAGAGAGCTCAGAGCTGGAGGATCCTCAGAGGACAGGAATGTAATTTCAGATTGGACCAGATTGCTTTTTTTCCTCCCCCGGCCACTGATGAGGCGTGATATGCACCGACGGGGCCCTAAGCCTCCCTAAGCTCGCCGCCAGCGCCCACACGCCTCAGCCACCGGGGGAGCCGACGCGGTTCTGGCGATAGAAAATCAGCAGAAATAAAAAGGGGGACGCCAAAATGATCAGCGGGGGATTTGGGAGAGCGAGAGGAAAGAGACGGAGACGGGGAGGGAGACGGGCGGGGGACTTGGATGGGGTGGAGGGGCAGGAGCAGGGGTTTTGAATAATCAGAGGGAGAGACAGCGATGGTGGAATTACAGTGGGGATGTGGCAGAGATGTAAACGCACTTGATGTGCGCGGGTCTGGTGTGTAGAGGTCACAGTGCGGTGGTGAGGATGTGAAGAGGGAGGAGGATTCGTTGTGATTTTTCCATCCCTCGTGAACGAGAAGCCGTGCCCTCGGTTGGATTGTAAGACAAACAGCGGGATGTGTATCATGTCATATGCTGTCAGTCAAGTGAAATATAGTGACATTATGAAACATGATAAATAGCTTGAGTATATTCAGTAGGTGGGCAACCATGTGGGCAACCATGTCCAACAAGAGGCCTCTGAGTCAATCGATGGAAGGTTTGGGAAACCCAAACAAAGACATCAATCATTGGCTCTTTGGCCTTCTTTTTCTGCAGGGCCTTTCTGCAGGGCCCCTGGGATTAGTAATGGTGTCAGCCAGGTGTGTACCCTCTTACAACCCAACTGCATATGATCAGACTGTGAAACCAGCATTATTGAGGATGGATAGACTGTAGAACGACATACCAAGAGACCTACCATTTCCACACAGGATGGGAAGAGGATTGTTTTATTCCCCGTCAAGGCATCGGTCTCATTTGTAACTACTCGCGCGCACAACTCTTCCAGATGACAGTGAACTGCAAAAAAGAAAGCGGAATGAACTGACATCTCAATTAGCTGCACAGCAGTCGGTTTTCACCAAACGAGGGGAAAGACGACTACAGCGTCCTATTTATTGCCAAGTACAGTAAACAACACATGCTGTGTGGAAGGATATTGAACATGAAGGAGGTGATGGATGTTCCCTTCGGGCACAAAGCCTACAGAGGAGGCTGTCTGTGCACTCTTGGAGGAGAAGGAACATTGCCATCCATCCCATATAATACGGGAAATGTTGTCATGAGTCAACCCTGAACCCTTATTTGAGTGAGAATAACAGTATTAGGCTGCGTACAGATGAGGCAATCTCTCTCTCTCTCTCTCTCTCTCCATCTCTCTCTCTCTCATGTCTCTGAAGCACTGTTGCTTCCTTACGCAGTGTTACGACCCCTGTGAGTCTAAGGGTAAAGGGCTGTAACATAACAGTTGGTTGACAGAAAAGATGGACCAGGTTTGTAAACAACAATGATATTTATTGGTAGATGCAAAGGAAGCACATGTAGCTCAGGGGTGAGCCCAGGCCAAAACAACAAACAAACACCACTATACTCCAAATCAACACAATCTAATCTATGGTAAAAGAGATTACATTACCTAAACTACTCTTACCTAACCAAAACAGGAGAAAACAATGTCCAAAGGAAATGGCAGCTCACCCCATCTGTGCTTCCTGAGAAAAAGAGAAAAACACATTAATTATACAGAAACAAAAGCAGAATATATACAAAAACAAACTATAACTTAACAATGCTCTCTCTGTGGCCATACACACACAAGGAAATTACTACTAAGCACCAAAGGCAATAAATGAAATGCAATACTGTCAAAGTTACAGGTTTACCAAAAACACAACATGCCTAGCCTCATGCCAGAGAGAGAGAAAGACTGAAGGGAGAAGCCATGTTTTAACAGGTGTGGGGTGATCCATGATTGGGGGGTGTGGATTGAGTGTTGGAGTCTGGAAAGCCATTCACCAATCGGTGCTGTGTTGCAATAATGGAAGAATTGACCAATGGTGAAGGGAACAATGGCTGGAGGGAGGAAACAAAATGGAGAACACACACACATGGAGACACACACTGGGGAATATATACATTGGGATGTAACACGCAGGAACTACTTTAATCATAAATCGTTACGAGAGAGCAAAGGCTTGCAAAAATAATTATAGGCATCTCTCTCCCTCTGTGTGTGTGTGTGTGTGTGTGTGTGTGTGTGTGTGTGTGTGTGTGTGTGTGTGTGTGTGTGTGTGTGTGTGTGTGTGTGTGTGTGTGTGTGTGTGTGTGTGTGTGTGTGCGTGCGTGCGTGCGCGCGTGATCGTCCATGTTTATTGTTGGCTTTTGCTAAATGTAATGCTGGAACATGTACAAATGGCCTCTTCCTTCAAGTTAGAAGTAGGGATGGGTGTGAGTAAACGATTACTCGAGTACTCAATGTTTCAACTGAGCTCGGGTGGTTTTTGAGGTTTTGATGTGCTTGTTTGTGCCAGAAAGCTGGAAGTTGTGGAGCATGGATAGTAAAGTTAATGTTACCACGAATGTTTTGTTAGCTTAGTGTTATCTAAAAGATAATAACAGCGGTTATTTTTGCACATTTCCAAATTGTGCCAACAACATGTCACTCACTTTGCGTAGCATTCATATACTATTTATATGGACATGCCGTTCCATGAGCAGAGAGACCTGCTGCAGACTGAGTGGAGGTAATGTAATTATTATTACAAATGGTAACTGACTGTTTTGACTGACAAAACGCATTAAGCATCGGGTATATGGCCGAGAATTGTCCGCAGAGCGAGACATAATAAAATCGGTAGTGTGTGTGTGTGTGTGTGTGTGTGACTCACGTGCAATATCTGTCATGCTTCTGTCATGCACTTTAGGATGAGTTCTAAAAATGGATTTCCCTAAACAATTTACTTGAGCACTACTCGTGACAGGAAAAAACTCCTTTCATAGACATCACCTGCATCTGACATCTGTCATGCGACTAAACTTGTCTGTCAAATGTTTGGTAGATGATCCAATTAATATAATGTCAGGTGTACTCTTTGGCTGTGCTATTATTTAATCATTATTGATCATATGTCCACTGGCTGAGCAGAGGGGCATTTTTGCCTACATTCAACTTCTTGGACAAATTGTTGCCTCTGAAAAAAGGCTACCATCAGTATTTTAAAGGTTGCTTCTGTATTTTATTTATTTATTGTATCATAATATCAACCTACATGTTTTCTTTTCTCTAGTCAGAATTTATACTTTATTATTCATATTAAAATATTTACCTATTCTATGTGTGCATTATTCTAATTAGCCAGCATATGATGAATTAAAAGAGGTGGTGATGTCTGCTTGGCTGGTGATGGTAGATCTTTCCAGCCTTGGAAAAGGACAAAGTAGATCCCATGCAATTTTTTTGGTACAATTGTGTTTTTATTGGATTTCTTCTTTTCTTTATTATACACAACCACAATAAAGACAATAAAATAACATAATTTTGGACCAACAAATGAACATGTTTGGTCCAGAGAGTGGTAACATGGTTAGGGTAAGCAGGGTGGGGATTTAGAAGCAGGTTTATGGCAATGTTTCTATTCTTAGGTAGTATTTCATAGTTTTTCAGTGTTTTTCCAAACCTCCAGTTGGGGGGGGTTCTTTTGAAAATGGCAATCCATCCCCATGGGTATCACAGCTCTGTATGTTCCCTGGTGAAGACATAAAGAGGTTACTTACTATATTATTGTCCTGGTGAAGACATAAAGAGGCTACATACTATATTATTGTCCTGGAGAAGACATAAAGAGGTTACATACTATATTATTGTCTTGGTGAACTGAAGACATAAAGAGGTTACATACTATATTATTGTCCTGGTGAAGACATAAAGAGGCTACATACTATATTATTGTCCTGGAGAAGACATAAAGAGGTTACATACTATATTATTGTCTTGGTGAAGACATAAAGAGGTTACTTACTATATTATTGTCCTGGAGAAGACATAAAGAGGTTACATACTATATTATTGTCTTGGTGAAGACATAAAGAGGTTACATACTATATTATTGTCCTGGAGAAGACATAAAGAGGTTACATACTATATTATTGTCTTGGTGAAGACATAAAGAGGTTACATACTATATTATTGTCCTGGAGAAGACATAAAGAGGTTACATACTATATTATTGTCCTGGAGAAGACATAAAGAGGTTACATACTATATTATTGTCTTGGTGAAGACATAAAGAGGCTACATACTATATTATTGTCTTGGTGAAGACATAAAGAGGTTACATACTATATTATTGTCTTGGTGAAGACATAAAGAGGTTACTTACTATATTATTGTCTTGGTGAAGACATAAAGAGGTTACTTACTATATTATTGTCTTGGTGAAGACATAAAGAGGTTACTTACTATATTATTGTCCTGGAGAAGACATAAAGAGGTTACATACTATATTATTGTCTTGGTGAAGACATAAAGAGGTTACATACTATATTATTGTCCTGGAGAAGACATAAAGAGGTTACATACTATATTATTGTCCTGGAGAAGACATAAAGAGGTTACATACTATATTATTGTCTTGGTGAAGACATAAAGAGGCTACATACTATATTATTGTCTTGGTGAAGACATAAAGAGGTTACATACTATATTATTGTCTTGGTGAAGACATAAAGAGGTTACTTACTATATTATTGTCTTGGTGAAGACATAAAGAGGTTACTTACTATATTATTGTCCTGGAGAAGACATAAAGAGGTTACATACTATATTATTGTCTTGGTGAAGACATAAAGAGGTTACATACTATATTATTGTCTTGGTGAAGACATAAAGAGGTTACATACTATATTATTGTCCTGGAGAAGACATAAAGAGGTTACATACTATATTATTGTCTTGGAGAAGACATAAAGATGTTAAATGCCGTATTCCATTATAATGTGTTAGAGAGCCAGGTTTCCATGTCTTTACATTTTCCAACACTGCCAAAGGGAGTGAAATTAAGAATCCTTTTCTGTACAACATTTGGTGCAGGTATCTGGAATCTCATTATCAAATGTGTGAATTGTGTTATGAGTGTTATGAACTAGTGGTACATTCTATTCGTTCACAGTGATTCTTCTGGTTAGATCCAATTCTACCTTCTACCTTTCTGCTATATCGTTCCTGTCTAAATATTCATTCCATGTATCGTACACTCTCTCGTAACATGTTACTATACTGTAGCTTTGAAGTTAAACATTACCCTGTATGTTCTTCCAATGAGCTTTTCACTTCTTTGCTAAACATTTTATATTCCTCTCCCTTTGGTAATTCAAATGTAATTTTCAATATATATATATGAATCCCCTTGGGGAAATTCAGGTGTCATAGCAGCATGGGGGGGGGGGGGGGGGGTACAGGTAGAATAGGCAATCATGATAATAATAATAATGGAACATAGAACAAAGGGCAAGGTAATAATGGTGATGGTGATAATAGTGATAACAGTAGTGAATGACAGGATTCAATCAGATTATAGTATACATGGTCCATAATGTAACACGATGCACCGGAGTCTGTGCAGTGTTAAAATTAAGAGTCAGATAGTCCTAACAGTTCTCAAGTTCACCTGCCGTTAGCTCTCCAGCAATTGGCAGCAGTTCATGCCCACGGTTGTGGAGCCTGATGGCTACTGGCACGACGGACTGATGGAGGTGGCTTGTGGTGTGTCGTGGGGGGATACGTCTATGGCTGAACGTGGTCCTCTTCTCGGCTAGCTCCCGTTGGCTCAAACTCACAGCTGGGTGTCAACAATTGGCGGCCCTTGATTTGTGTCTCAGTTTTTTTCAAACTGCTTGTTCATAAACATTCTCTTATTCCACCTAAACAGACCACTAAAATGTGTTTCTGAAAACATTTGATGAGATGAATAGGAAATTGCATCAAATGAGCCACGCAGCCGCATCTCCCACTCGAGCTGACGCACCTCGCTGCCGTCGGTGAAAACACATCTTAAAGACATTCACAGAAAGACATTCAGGGAGAAGACAAATATTTGATTAAGATACTATTAGTAGCAGCCAAGAAAGCATTGACTAAACTGTGGTACAGGGTAGAAGCACCGACGAAGGAACAATGGACAGAGATAATAGAGGGGATACAGGAAATGGAGAGAATCACACATATGCTGAGGCTGCAAGAGGAGAAATTTTAGTCAAAATGGGAAAAGTGGGAGGAATATAGGAAGAACAGGAACGACATCACAGAAGAATGAAAAGGAAACAAGAAAATAAATGGAAAACTAAATAAACAATGTAAATATAGAATGGAACGAAGGACCCATGTCACCCTTTTTTCTTTTCTCATTTTTGTCTATTTGTTTTTTTTATTTGTATTTGTTTTTGATATTATGTCTTTATAGTTTTGTATGTTGAAGTGTATTGTCTATGTTGTTTCAAAACTGAAAATAAAAATGTAAAAAAAAAAACACACACATCTTGTAGAGCGGAAAAGAGCCAAAGGTACTTTCAGGGGGATATTGCAAACCTTTGTTTTTGACATTCCCTCTTTGTCATTTTTCTGTTTGAATCTTACTACAGCCTTCTTTTTTAAATGGACAGGGTGAAACATGTACGATAAGGTGTCAAGTCAAGTCAAGTCAAGAGTTTTAATTGTCACGGCATACAGGTATACAATGAAATGCGGGTGGTCTTGCCCGCAACGATGTGCAATACAGTGGTACATATAATAGAATCAAAAGAAGAAACAACATTGTGCAGTAACAGGTAGCAGGTAACATGGAGTGACATCTCGGTATCTGTACATAGTTATTTACAGCGCATGTGTGACATGCTAGTTAGCTTTGGTAGTGCAATACACTGTTCCTGTTATTCTAATTTAAAGTGTCCTTTCCTTTGGCCATAAGTGTGCGTGTGTGCGACATGAGTGTGTGCCCGCTCATGTTAAAGTGTTAAGTGGCTGCTCGTGTGTGAGCGTGCACAGTGTGCGTGTCGTGTGTGTGTTCATGTGTGCTTGTGTGTGGACAGTTCAATGTTCTGAGCACTCAATGTACATTGTTCATGGCTCTGATGGCCTGGGGGAAGAAGCTGAGCCTAAGCCGCTCTGTCCTAGTAGCTGGGATTTGCAGGCGTCTGCCTGACCTCAGCAGCTGAAACAGGCTGTTATTGGGGTGGTGAGGGTCTTTCATTATCCTGCAGGCTCTGGATTTGCACCTCTTGTTGTATAGAACCTGCAGGGGGGGTAGTGCAATACCCGTGGTACGCTCGGCTGAGCGCACCACTTTCTGTAGGGCCTTCTTGTCCTGTGCCGTGCTGTTTCCATACCAGGCAGTGATGTTTCCGGTCAGGATGCTCTCTACAGCTCCTGAGTAGAAGGACTGGAGTATGTGTGTGTGTGTGTGATTTCTCCCATGTACCATAGTAATAATAATATCTTACATTTATATAGTTACCATACCACACAAATCAAACATGGTTTTCTATGGGGATGCACTGTATGTTCCCAGATTAGACTAGAGATTAGATGAATCTCCTTCATACACTACGCTTGATTATTTCTATAAAAACCTGGCAACCGAGAGTGAATGTAAAACCTGAAACATTTCAAAAGGAGACTAACCAGGTCCCTCTCACTTCCTGTAATTGGTCACATGAGCTACACAAGGTGGGGCGTCGGCGGGCTTCATGGACGCCATAAGTAGGGGGTCCACCGGGCAGTTGCCGCATTTTGAGAGGGATTTGTCTGCAGCACTTTTTAAGTCTCACTGTATCCCTTACAAATGCCCCTATATTGCAACACATGGTAAAAAAGACGTTTCAATCATTATCAAAGCCCCTATATCGCTTAACTGTCAGACTGGCACACCTGGGTACTTCAGCTTTTTTTCGCATGATCACTATTGTATGTGGCCTGTATAAAAATG